>NW_026614514.1:0-7500 GCF_020520425.1 Spinacia oleracea | reverse complement strand
ACGACGAGCAAGGGAGCTCGTCGCCCGTGCGGCACGAATGCAATGAGCAAGGGCGTAGTGCACGAGCACAAGGCAGCAGCCCTGCCTTGTGTCGTGTGCCACGAGCAATGACACGCAGGGCATGGGCGAAGGGCGAGCCAAGGCAGTCGCGTGTGGGCAGCAAGCGAGCTGCGCCACAACGCGCGCTGCCTCGCACAAGTGCGCGCAGCCTCGCGCGCAGCGAGCGCAAGCTCGCGTGCCACGAGCGCTGCGCCCAGCACTGCTCGCGCGCGCAGCGCGCGATGTCGCTCGCCAGCGAGCGATGTCGCGCCCCAGCGAGCGATGGCTCGCGCGCGCAGCGCGCGATGTCGCTCGCCCAGCGAGCGAGTCGCGCCCCAGCGAGCGAGGCTCGCGCGCACAGCGAGCGAGCCAGCGCGGCCAGCGAGCGATATCCGCGCTGCGCGCACTGCGAGCGATAGCTCGCGTGCGATGGGGCGCTGTGCGGAGGCTTGCGATAGGACAGCAGCAGCTATTGCGACGAGCGCAGGGCTGCGCGCACATGGCCAGCAATGGCTGTGTTGCGTACGGCCCCATGGGCGTGCAACGCAGTGGGTCGTTTGCGTTACGATTAGATCGTTTTGAATGTTTAATTTGAAATTCAGTTCACGTAATTTTAATTAATTTTAAAATTAATAATTTGAATAATTTCTTGGATTTTAATTTTGAATATATACTTATAATAAATGGACTTTATTCTAATTATTTACTAAAATTAAAATCATGATAATTTAAATGCGACTGAAATTAAATAAATTTTTGGATTCAACTTATAATTTATATGAGCTTTAAATTTTAATTAAATTTGTATGTTTCAGGTTAGACTAGAAATACATTTTATGTTTAAAATAGTAAAGCATATGAATTTATTGGTTTGAGTGGAGCGCTTTTTTAGTCAAAACTCTTGATTAGGTCTACAAATCCTTAAGGTTAAAACAACTCGATTAGAATAATAAGGACCTGAATAAATTGGTAGATTATTGGTGCCCTTGATTATTGTGCTGCAAATGTTTACGTGATGGCATAATGTGTTTTACTAACCAGCTATGTGGGCCATTCATGATAATGAATGGGTGAATGGTATATATTGTATATGTACGTGTTCGCCGGGTATGACAGTTGACTAGTATGGCCCAAATAGGATAGTAGAAAATATGGTCTGCGTAGCCATTATAGTTGAATGTATGGTCTAAAGTACCAAGTGATTTTTTCAATTCAAAATATGGTCTGCGTACCATCAAATAGTTGTAATTAGTTTATAGCTTTATCCTATTTGAAGAAAATGGTGCCTCCCACATGGGAGATTTTCAAGACGGTACTTGAAGTCAAAGCTTCAAGATGAAGTCGGGCCATGACGAGATCACAAATATTTATGCATGTTTTTAAGATTATGTATTGCTTTAAATATGTCTTAAAATGCATGAGATCAAAAGCTTGATTATGTTGCATGATTAAGGATTTTAGTTCACTTAAAATCTAACCAACATAGTAAGAGCCTTAAGTTCCAAACTTAAAAATTGAGTTAAAAGGTGCCATGCCAAAATATACACTTGCTTGGATATCCTTTACATCAATCTAGTAATAGTTTTCGCTCAGCGAGGTGTTACTTATTGGTCCTAAAGGGCAAGGTACACAAATAATTGTGAGTACATGTTAGTTTGGTGAAACTCAACGATAAGTAAGGAGTCCTTTTATGTCGTGGCAAATTCGATAGGTTTACCTAATAAGTTCTTAGACGTACCTATCAACCAAGAATAGTTTCTAGACTATTAGCAAAAGGCTTTTGCTTACCTAAGATGTTCTAGGATTAAGTCGACAAACTGTGCTTAGTTCTTCAATGATTTTAGGATCTTGGAATCATTTTATTCACACCTGCCGGAACACATAACTTGAATAAAATGCTTAATAACATTGAATTATGCATGTATGCGAGAATTTAAGTTTATTAAGAGAAACTGTGAATGGTTATTTATTTGTTTATTCTTTTCAATTGTAGTTTTTAATATGGCAAACAACAATTCAGTTCAACATATCGATCAATTCTCGAAAAGGAGAAGTTGAACGGGAAAAACTTCCTTGACTGGCAAAGGAACTTGCAAATAGTTCTTATGCAGGAAGAAAAGGAGTATGTCCTAGATGAGGCGATGCCCGAAGCTCCTGGCGACGGGGTCACTCAGGCTGCCCTCAATCGTTGGATTGATGCCAACAAGGATGTGAAATGTCCTAATGCTCGCCACCATGAGTGCGGATCTGCAGAAAACCGTTCATCAACTCAGATGCTTTCACAATCATCAGGTGAGTTGAAGAACATGTTCCAAGATCGGCTCGAGTCGAAAGATTCGAGACTCATAGGCAAATTCTTGAGACCAAGCTTAAGAAAGGCGAGCCCGTAAGTCCACATGTTCTCAAAATGATTGGGACTCATTGAGAATATGAGTCGGGCTGATCAGCACTTTTCTCAGGAAATGGCTATAGACCCCATCCTCCATTCTCTTCATAGCGGGTATGATCAGTTCAAACTGAACTACAGTATGAATAGTCTGGACCAAAACGCTCACTGAGCTTCACGGTATGCTGAAGACCGCTGAAAAGACGCTCAAAAGTGATAAGCAGGATGTGCTTATGGTGCTGTGGGGCAAGTTCAAGAAATCTGGAAAGAAGAGGAATGCTAAGAAAGGTGGCAATCAAGGCCAGCCCAACTAAGCAAACTGGCGCCAAATCTGCAAAGAGGAAGGTCAGTCAACCCCCTTCTGAATCCGAATGCTTCTACTGCAAGAAGAAGTGCATTGGAGAGAGATTGCTTGAAGCTAAAGGAAGATCAGAAGAACGGAACAGTCGTTCCATCTTCAGGTATTTCGTTATAGACTGTATACTTGCTAATTCAACTTCTTGGTATTAGATACAGGTTGTGGCTCACACTTATGTTCCAATCCACAGGGACTAAGAGAAGTAGAAAGTTAAGCAAGGGTGAAGTCGACCTACGAGTGGGAAATGGAGCACGGATTGCTGCATTAGCCGTAGGAACTTACTATTTGTCGTTGCCCTCCGGGCTAGTTTTTGGAACTTGGAAGAATGTTTTCCATGTTCCAAGTCTTACTAAAACATCATTTCAGTTTCTTGCTTAGATGCTAAGGGATTTTCCTTTATAATAAAAGACAATAGTTGTTCGTTTTATTTAAAGAGATGTTTTATGGATCTGCTTAGATTAGTCAATGGACTTTATTTATTAGATCACGACAAACAAGTATATAACATAAATACCAAAAAGGCCAAAAAGGATGATTCAGATCTCACCTATCTGTGGCATTGTCGATTAGGCCATATAAACTTGAAACGCTTAGAAAGACTTCAAAGAGAAGGAATTCTAGAACCATTTGACTTAGAGGATTATGGTAAATGCGAATCATGTTTACTTGGCAAAATGACAAAGCAACCTTTCTCTAAAGTTGGAGAAAGAGCAAATGAACTATTGGGTTTAATCCATACAGATGTATGTGGACCAATGAGTACAAATGCTAGAGGTGGTTTCAGCTACTTTATCACTTTCACTGATGACTTCAGTAGGTATGGTTATGTCTACCTAATGAAGCATAAGTCTGAATCCTTTGACAAATTCCAGGAATTTCAGAGTGACGTAGAGAATCAATTAGGCAAGAAGATTAAGGCACTGCGGTCTGATAGAGTGCGGTGAATATCTGAGCTATGAATTTGAGTGACCATCTGAAAGAATGTGGAATTCTATCAGAATTGACTCTCCTGGAAACACCACAATGGAACGGTGTGTCAGAACGGAGGAACAGAACCTTGCTAGACATGGTCAGGTCAATGATGGGTCAGGCCGAACTTCCATTAGAATTTTGGGGACATGCACTAAATACAGCGCACTCACTATAAATAGACGCTCCGTCTAAAGCTGTCGAAAAGACCTCCATACGAATTATGGTTTGGAAAGCCTCCAAATGTGTCTTTTCTAAGATTTGGGGATGTGAAGTATACGTCAAACGATTAATTTCAGACAAACTTCATCCAAATCTGACAAATGTATCCTGTGGGCTATCCAAAGGAACAAAGGGGTATTACTTCTACAATACATCTGAGAACAAAGTGTTTGTTGCTCGAGATGGTGTCTTTTTGGAGAAGGATCACATTTCCAAATGACAAGTGGAGAAAAGTAGACCTCGAAGAAATTCGAGTCGAACAACAAACCTCTAGAGAATGCTCAAGATGACATTCAGGAATGAAACTCAGAGATCTTTAGAAGAATCTGGTGAGAATCATGGTCAATCTAGAAATGTTACCCCGCGTAGATCGCAAAGATATAGATCTCAACCGGAAAGGTACTTAGGTATTTTGACGAACGAGAGCTATGACGTTCTATTACTTGAAAGTGATGAACCTGCGACTTACAAGCAAGCTATGACGAGCCCTAGCTCCAAGCATTGGCAGAAGCCATGCAATCTGAATTAGACTCCATGTCTGAAAACCAAGTATGGGATTTGGTCGATTTTGCCAGATGGCTACCAAGCCATTGGAAGCAAATGGGTTTTCAAACTGAAAAAGGACAAGGATGGGAAACTTGAAGTTTTCAAAGCTAGATTGGTTGCAAAAGGTTACAGGCAAGTCCACGGTGTGGATTACGATGAAACCTTTTCACCAGTGTGCAATGCTAAAGTCTATTCGAATAATGTAGCAATCGCTGCATATTACGATTACGAAATATGGCAGATGGATGTCAAAACTGCTTTCTTAAACGGCGTTTTAACAGAAACTGTGTTTATGACACAGCCTGAAGGTTTTGAGGATCCAAAGAATGCTAAAAGGTATGCAAGCTAAAGAAGTCAATCTACGGATTGAAGCAGGCATCCAGGAGCTGGAATATACGTTTTGATGAAGCAGTCAGTGACTTTGGTTTCATCAAGAACGGCGGACGAATCTTGTGTATACAAGAAGGTCAGTGGGAGCAAAATTGCTTTCCTTAGTATTATATGTCGACGCCATATTGCTTTATCGGAAATGTACATTCCTAGGTTGAGAACTCTGTCTAAGATTTGGCTTTGGGAAATGTTTTTCGATGAAGGATTAGGCGAAGCACATACATATTGGGCATCAAGATTTACAGAGATAGATCTAAAAGATGATTGGAGCTTATTCAAAGAAACTTATATCAATAAGGTGCTTGATAGGTTCAAGATGGCGGGACTCCAACGCAGGCTACCTACCCATGTCTCATGGAATGACTCTAAGCAAAGACTCAGTGCCCAAAACACTTGATGCAGCGTAGACGAATGAATGGGATCCATATGCATCCTTGATTGGTTCAATAATGTCATCTATGATATGTACACTGTCCCCGGATTTAGCGTACGCACATCAGGGTAGCGTACGAGCAGATACCAGTCCGACCCAGGAGGAGGCGCATTGGACTGCTGACCAAGAACATTCTGATAGTACCTGAAAAGGCACAAAGATGACTTCCTGGTCTATGGTGGAGATGATGAATTAATTGTTAAAGGCTATACGGACGCAAGTTTCCAAACCGACAAGATGATTTCAGATCACAGTCTGGGTTTGTCTTCTGCCTCAACGAGGAGCAGTAAGCGAAAAGTGCTAAGCAAAGCACCATTGCGGATTCTACAACTGAAGCGGAGTACATGCTGCACATGAAGCAGCAAAGGAAGCTATATGGCAAGGAAGTTCATAGGAGAACTTGGTGTAGTCCCCTCCATTAAAGGACCAATAGCCCTGTATTGTGATAATAACGGAGCTATTGCACAGGCAAAAGAGCCTAGACACCCACCAGAGAGTCAAGCATGTACTTCGTGATTTCACCTTCTACGAGAGTTCGTTGAAAGAAAGAAGTCGAGATAAGCAAAAATTGGAACTGATGACAACATATCAGATCCATTAACTAAACCTCTGCCGCAAGCGAAGCAACTCGCACACTGCAGCTATGGGAATCAAGCATATGGAGAATGGCTTTGATGTCTCTGTTTAATGTTTAAAAGTTTTAGAGTTTAAATCTTTGTAAAACATTATTGGTTAATCATTCACAATAAATGAAAGAAATTCATTTTTCCATTTAATTTGTGGTTTATAAATGATGAGTCCCTTCAACTTGACGATATATTCAAGATAGACTGTCAGGACCAGTCTGTGACTAAGAAATGTCTATCAAGTGAACTTGAATGTCAAAGGTTGAAAATGGTCCCTAATCGAGTTTTTATAAAATTGGACGCATAGAAAACGTTAGACGATTAGAATGCAAGATGACTAGTAGTTCTGTTTCTTGAACTATGTGGACATGGCAATGTCATAATCATTGCATAGATACTTACTTTGGGAAGACTAGTATCGGACAAGACCTATGAAACTTTACTGTAAGAAATGAAAATCTGTCATAAGTAAATTCTACTAGTAATATAAGGATGACAACTTTACCTTATGTTCAAGAGCAAGCATCGAGCGACAAAGGAATTAGGAAATGGCAATTGTCCCTAAGGAAAAGGGGAGACTGAAGGAAATAATGCCCTTGGTCCAAGTATGATTCTATGTTAAGTGAATAAATGCGGTTCAGTATTAATTAAAAAGTTAATAATTCAGTGAGATCAAGTGAGCTGAATGCTTAGCTAGAGGCCGCTTCAGTTCAAGTGGAATTAATGATATTAATCCACAGCTTACTCTTGACTGAAACCGTAGGGTCACACAAAATCGTAGTAAAAGGATCAAGTATTTAATGGCATTAATACTCCATCTATGAATATTCGGAACCGACGGATCTTGGTTTCAGTGGGAGCTAAGATCGTCACAGGCAAGAATGAATACTCCGGAAACGATGATATTGCCGGAAACGGAAATATGGATCGTATCGGAAATATGAATTATCAAGTCGTAGATGTTGCCGGAAACGGAAACATGGTACGTATCGGAAAATATTATTGGAAATGGAATATTACCAGAATCGGAAATATTACCGGAAACGGAAATATTGTCAGAATCGGAAATATTGCCGGTCGGAAAATAATTCCGGAAACGGAAATATTAAAATTTGTTCGAACGGAAATTAATTCGGAATCGGAAATATTAAATATTGTCGTATCGGAAATAGATTCCGAAATGAAATTTATCGGAAGCGTATCGACGAATTAGCATCGGACGAGGCTTGCCGGACAAAGGCCAGGACGAAGCCGGGGCCATCGCCCAGCAAGCATGCGCGCCACAAGCCCAGCCAAGGCAGCGGCCAGGCTACCGCAAGCAGGCCCAGCGCGCGCCAAGGGCCACGGCTGCGTGGGCCGTGCTGCGCGGGCTGTGCTCGCACGGCTGGGGCAGCCCTTGTGGCTGCCGTGTGTGTGTGAGTTTGTGCTCATGCGTGATTCCTGAATCTACAAGAGCAGTGTATGATTAAATTTCTATTCCTAATTGGATAAATTAATTAAATAGAATTCATGTAGGATTCTAATTCAATTA
>NW_026614513.1:0-23177 GCF_020520425.1 Spinacia oleracea | reverse complement strand
TTAATCATTAACCGAACTCTGCACGTTTAGGAAACGTGCACGAACACAAACACTTACACACGCACACACGGCAGCCACGATGGGCCCCATGCGTGCGCACGAGCACAGCCCCGCAGCGAGGCCTCGCGAGCTGCAAGCCCACGCAGCTCCCGTGAGCGCTGCGAGCGCTGTGCGCGCTGCCACGGCTGCTGGGCCTGGCCTTGCGCTGGGCCTGGCGTGGCTGTTTGTGTGGCGCGCTTGGCTTGCTGATGCTGCCTGGCTTCGTGCTGGGCCCTCGTCCGGCAGGCCTCGTCCGATGCTTATTCGTACGATACGCTTCCGATTAAATTTCCGATTCCGGAATTCATTTCCGATACGAACAATATTTAACATTTCCGATTCCGGAATTAATTTCCGTTTCGAACAAATTTTAATATTTCCGTTTCCGGAATATTTTTTCCGATTCTGGTATTATTTCCGATTCTGACAATATTTCCGTTTCCGGCAATATTTCCGATTCTGGTAATATTTCCATTTCCGATAATATTTCCGATACGTACCATGTTTCCGTTTCCGGCAAAATCTACGATTGGATAATATTTATATTTCCGATACGATCCTATTTCCGTTTCCGGTAATATCATCGTTTCCGGAGTATTCATTTCTTGCCTGTGACGATCTCAGCTCCCCTGAACCAAGATCCGTCGGTTCCGAATATCCATAGATAGAGTATTGTAATGCCAGTAAATACTTGATCCATTTACGTACTATTTGTGTGACCCTACGGTTCAGTCAAGAGTAAGCTGTGGATTATATCATTAATTCCACTTGAATGAAGCGGCCTCTAGCTAGGCATTCAGCTCACTTGATCTCACTGAATTATTAACTTGTTAATTAATACTGAACCGCATTTATTAGACTTAACATAGAATGCATACTTGGACCAAGGCATTTTTCCTTCATATAGACCATCAAACAAATAGAATATCAATAGCCACTTAAAGTCCTTTGAATATTCTGTTCTCCTTGAAGTACTTGTAAAGTCTTCTAAGAGATGTTTATTCTTAAAGCCACTTCTAAAGTCCTTAAAGAATAAGTCGGATTTTCTGAAGCACTTCGAAAAGCCTCCGGAATGTCCGTTTATTTTTGTTGTTCGCCTCGAAGACTTTCGAGGTCTATTTTCTCCCACTTGTCATTTTGGAAACGAATCTCCAAAAGACATCATTTTCGAGCAAACAAACATTATGTTCTCAAAAATTCGTGGTAGAAACAATACCCTTGTGTCTCATTGAATAAATCACAATGAAACATATATCTAGACTTGGGCCTTAGTTTGTTGAATAACAAACACTAAGCTCCCACTGAGTTTAGCAACTCTCTAGATATATTATCGAAAAGATATTCTGAAATTTCTTTTCTATAGCTTTGACGAATTTAGTTTAGTTTGGTGGTAGTTGAGCATTTGTTTTAGAAATTAAAGGAAAGTCTTTATGATCCATCATTGATCGAATCAAGTACTAATCGACTTCGATCATTCCAATTTAGATATGCCATATCTTATGGAGCTAGATTGTGAATTTTACTAACACATCATTGATGATCATATTTTATTTAAGTATCATCAACATGATCTAACCTAGATCTTTGTGATTTCTTACCAAGTGGATTTATACTTCTGAATCTTTGAACTAGCCAAAAATTCAACTTATATCACATTTGAGTAAATAAATACATTCACTCAAATCTATGTGAAATAATAAAGTCATAAAATCTTTCTTAGCTTTGAACTCTATTGTCTAGGCGTTCTAACAATAGTTCATATCTTTTGTTACTTTCAACAAATAAGACTAGTCGTCTTAATTGATCTAGAAATCAATGAACTTTCAAAAGTCCATAAAAATAAAGTTTTTGAATGTTAACTTGTTGATATGGTCTAAGCAACAATGCCAAAGATTAGTGGAACTCAAATCAAGGGGTTGATTTGAACCTAGTAAAGTTCTATAAGAGTTGTTTGTTTTAATCAAGCATATTGACTCTCCTGTTTGACCATTTCATTCAAATAAACAAACAACCATTGTTTTTGTTTTTCTTGAATGTGAGTCTTTCTGTGTTTGAAAACAGAAATTTAGGTATGTTGATTATGGAACAAATAGCCATTAGGTTCCAGCCTTTGAAAGGACTTAAAACAAACTAGATGACCCTACAACTAATGTAGCATTGCCATGCTTCATTTCCCACTTGTAGGTCATTAGTGTATCCTAGCTTCCATTGTTTGAGTTATTATCGAAGTAAGAACCTCAAGCGGTAATGATACCAAGGAGTTTGATTGCTAGGTCACTTCTCTTTAAACATAACTTATAGGTAGAAACGGAATCGTAAATTCCTTTCATTTGTTCCTCGTTTTCCTATTTCTTGTACCCTTTCTTATAGTCTTAGAATTGAATTCTTTAGTGTTGACTTTTATACTTTGTTAGACATGTCCAATGTCACCAACAAGGTTTTTACCATTTTAATTTATGTTGAATATTCTGTTTCAACTAGATGATCTTACAAGAAGCTTCTAAAGTTCTCTAAGCATCGATCTATTCGATGTCTAGGGACTAGACTCTTCGAGAATTAAATGGACAAAGATATTAGGTTGTTAACCATTGGTAAGCTGAGCGTATTAGCTCAATGCTGTATGATCTCAAAACTACAGTGTATTTTGAATTCACAAGCACCAATTGGTTTGCCATTCGACTTTGATGTTCGAAAACAACCATAAAAGTCGCTATAAGAAACGTACATTTTAATTGCTCACTTTCTCTCATTTCCGTGAATCGTTCTTGGATTCACTACCAATCGAGGAATTTACTGTTACCTTCTAAAAGGATTTATTGCAGTGCAAGATATTTAATTATAAACAATAATTAAAACATACATTGAAGCATGCAAAGTCTAAACATTTATCATGAATAATAACTTGAAAATTAAAGCAATCATGCAATTTCAACAAGTTATTAGCATTTTATTCGAATTTATTGTTCCGGTAGGTGAATAAATGATTCAAGACCCTAAAATCATTGAAGAATTAAGCACAGTTTGTCGACTTAATCCTAAAACATCTAGGTAAGCAAAAGCATTTTGCTAATAGTCTAGAAACTACTCTTGGTTGATAGGTACGTCTAAGAACTTATAGGTAAACCTATCGATTTTGCCACGACATAAAAGGACTCCTTACTTATATCGTTGAGTTTCACCAAACTAACATGTACTCACAATTATTTGTGTACCTTGCCCCTTTAGGACCAATAAGTAACACCTCGCTGAGCGAAAACTATTACTAGATTGATGTAAAGGATATCCAAGCAAGTGTATATTTGGCATGGCACCTTTAACTCAATTTTTAAGTTTGGAACTTAAGGCTCTTACTATGTTGGTTAGATTTTAAGTGAACTAAAATCCTTAATCATGCAACATAATCAAGCCACAATCTTATGCATATTAAGATATTAAAGCAATAAATAACTTAAACATGCATAAGATAAATGTGATCTAGTATGGCCCACTTCATCTTGAAGCTTTAACTTCAAAGTCCGTCTTGAAAATCTCCGTGGGAGGCACCATTTTCTTCAAATAGGATAAGCTATAATACATTACAACTATTTGATGGTACGCAGACCATATTTGAATTGAAAAATAACTTTGGTACTTTAGACCAATTACATTCAAATTAATGGTACGCATACCATATTATCTATCCTATTTGGGCCATACTAGTCACTTCATAACCTGCAAAACAGTACATATACAATATATACCATTCACCCATTCTTATCATGAATGGCCCACATAGCTGGTTAGTAAAACACATTATGCATCACGTAAACATTTGCAGCAATTAATCAAGGGCACCAATAATACCAATTATTCAGTCCTTATTAATTCTAATCAATTTTTTAACCTTAAGGATTTGTAGACCTAATCAAGAGTTATGACTAAAAAGCGCTCCCACTTAAACCAATAAATTCATATGCTTTACTATTTTAAACATAAAATGTATTTCTAGTTTAACCGGAAACATACAAATTTAATTAAATTTAAAGCTCATATAAATTTATAATGAATCCAAAAAGTTTAATTAAATTTCAGTCGTTATTTAAATTATTCATGATTTTAATTTTAGTAAAATAATTAGAATAAATAAAATTTATTATAATTACAATATTCAAATTAAAATCCAAGAAAATAATTTAAATTATAATTTTAAAATTAATTAAAATTATTTGAACTGAAATTTCAAATTAAACATTCAAAACGATCTAATCGTAACGCAAACCCCTACGCATTGCACGCCCATGGGCCGCACGCACACAGCCTTGCTGCCATGTGCGCACAGCCCATGCGCTCGTCGCATAGCTGCTGCATCTCCCTCGCAAGCCATCGCACGCTGTGGTGCTTTCTGCGCGCCGGCGCCAGCGCTGGACGCCGCGAGACATCGCTCGCTGTGGCGCTCTCGGCCAGCGCACGCTGCGCGCGCTCCATCGCTCGCTGTGCGCGTGAGCCATTGCTCGCTGTGCGCGCGACATCGCTCGCTTGCGCGCGTGAAGGAAATAATGCCCTTGGTCCAAGTATGCATTCTATGTTAAGTCTAATAAATGCGGTTCAGTATTAATTAACAAGTTAATAATTCAGTGAGATCAAGTGAGCTGAATGCCTAGCTAGAGGCCGCTTCAGTTCAAGTGGAATTAATGATATTAATCCACAGCTTACTCTTGACTGAACCCGTAGGGTCACACAAATAGTACGTAAACGGATCAAGTATTTAATGGCATTAAATACTCCATCTATGAATATTCAGAACCGACGGATCTTGGTTTCAGTGGGAGCTAAGATCGTCACAGGTAAGAAGTGAATACTCCGGAAACGATGATATTGCCGGAAACGGAAATATGGATCGTATCGGAAATATAAATATTATCCAAGTCGTAGATATTGCCGGAAACGGAAACATGGTACGTATCGAAAATATTATCGGAAATGGAAATATTGCCAGAATCGGAAATATTGCCGGAAACGGAAATATTGTCAGAATCGGAAATATTACCGGAATCGGAAATATTACCGGAATCGGAAAATTAATCGAAAGCGCATCGTACGAATAAGCATCGGACGGGCCTGCGGACGAGGCCCAGCACGAAGCCAGGCCATCGCCCAGCAAGCCAAGCGCGCTGCACAAACAGCCACGCCAGGCCCAGCGCAAGGCCAGGCCCAGCAGGCTGCGCAGCGCGCACAGAGCGCGCACAGCACGCGCAGCGCGCAGCGCGCAGCGCGCGCGGGCGCTGCGTGGGCTGCTGCTCGCGCGCACGCATGGGGCCCATCGTGGCTGCCGTGCGTGTGTGTGCAAGTGTTTGTGTTCGTGCACGTTTCCTAAAACATGCAGAGTTCGGTTAATGATTAAATTCCTAATTCTATTTGATAAATTAATTAAATTAGAGTTCTTGTAGGATTCTAGGTTTAATTAATTTGTATCTGAATAGGATTTCGATTCCCTTTCCATACCCCTATAAATATGAGGCTAGGGCTCACAATTATAACAAGTTTCAAAGTATTCAAAAGTGAGTTTTTTGAGAGAAAATTAAAACACACATCTTGCTATAAAAGTGCCGAAATTTTCTAGTACCTTAAGGGCGATTCTAGTTGGTCAATCTAAGGCGGATCCGGACGTACTGTGGACTATCTACGGAGGGACGACACTTGGAGTCCTAAAGACTTGTTCTGTTCGGTTCGGGCGCAGCTAGGGAGGGCACGCAACAAAGAGTATGCATAAATTATGCTATATGATTATGTGTAAATAATATGTTGTCCTGGGTTAATGGTTGTTTCCGCATGATCTATGTAATGTCATATGTATCATAACCTAACAGTGGTATCAGAGCCCTTATTATTTTCATAATCTAAATTGCATGAACATGGTTAAATATTACAAATTTGCAAGAATTAAAAGGGGTGATTAATTTTCGTAATTGTTAATTAATTGCAAATTGCGTTTATTAATTATACGTACGCAGTTTTTCGGCAGTTTTTCTCGTTACTCATCCGAATTGAGTGATTTTTGTGTCAATTCCGCATGTAAAAGGCATTCTAAAATTTTGACAAAAATAGTATTTTCTGCCGAACCTAGAATTCTCAAATTCGAAGCCTAACTATGACCTTTCGAAGGTTTAGTTTTCGAATGCAAAATTTCGTAAATTTAAGATGTTAAATTAAATATTTGCGATTCTTGTTGATAAATCTTGAATTTTTGATTGACCTACTGCATATGTTTAACAAGTTTGAATGCCTAGTCTTGTAATTATGCAATCTAATTTGTAATTATGATTAATTTGTTGAAAATTAGAATAATTTAGAATTAATTTGATTTTCATAATTAATTGTAATTTAATTAGAAACCTATGATTAAAAACCACCATAAAAATTTTAAATTTATGATAAATTTTAAATTTTTATGACCTAGACTTGAATCCATAACAATCGGAAATCAATTGGATAATAAATTTTCGATTTTTCGCCCTAAAATTATGAAATTAATATTATTTATTAATTTGTCATTAATTTTAAATATAAATTTTAAAATTTTATGCGATTCGTTCATAAAACTTGCACGCACGAAGCAATGGACGCTTCGTGTTACCCTTAAGGGGTGTTGTATAATGCGGGCATGCGACGACGAGCAAGGGAGCTCGTCGCCCGTGCGGCACGAATGCAATGAGCAAGGGCGTAGTGCACGAGCACAAGGCAGCAGCCCTGCCTTGTGTCGTGTGCCACGAGCAATGGACGAATGGGCATGGGCGAAGGGCGAGCCAAGGCAGTCGCGTGTGGGCAGCAAGCGAGCTGCGCCACAACGCGCGCTGCCTCGCACAAGAGCGCGCAGCCTCGCGCGCAGCGAGCGCAAGCTCGCGTGCCACGAGCGCTGCGCCCAGCATTGCTCGCGCGCACACGAGCGAGGACTCGCGCGCACAGCGAGCGATGGCTCGCGCGCCCAGCGAGCAAGTCGCGCGCCCAGCGAGCAATGTCGCGCGCCCAGCGAGCGATGTCGCGCCCGCACTGCGAGCGATAGCTCGCGTGCGATGAGCGCTGGCGCGCGCAGCGAGCACCAATGCGTGCGGAGGCTTGCGATGGGGATGCAGCAGCTATGCGACGAGCGCATGGGCTGCGCGCACATGGCCAGCAATGGCTGTGTGCGTGCGGCCCATGGGCGTGCAACGCGTAGGGTGTTTGCGTTACGATTAGATCGTTTTGAATGTTTAATTTGAAAATTTCAGTTCACGTAATTTTAATTAATTTTAAAATTAATAATTTAAATTATTTTCTTGGATTTTAATTTTGAATATTGTAATTATAATAAATTTTATTTATTCTAATTATTTTACTAAAATTAAAATCATGAATTAATTTAAATACGACTGAAATTAAATTAAACTTTTGGATTCAATTATAAATTGATATGAGCTTTAAATTTAATTAAATTTGTATGTTTCCGGTTAGACTAGAAATACATTTTTATGTTTAAAATTAGTAAAGCATATAAATTTATTGGTTTAAGTGGGAGCGCTTTTTAGTCATAAACTCTTGATTAGGTCTACAAATCCTTAAGGTTAAAACAACTTGATTAGAATTAATAAGGACTGAATAATTGGTAGATTATTGGTGCCCTTGATTAATTGCTGCAAATGTTTACGTGATGCATAATGTGTTTTACTAACCAGCTATGTGGGCCATTCATGATAATGAATGGGTGAATGGTATATATTGTATATGTACTGTTTTGCAGGTTATGAAGTGACTAGTATGGCCCAAATAGGATAGAAAATATGGTCTGCGTACCATTAATTTGAATGTAATTGGTCTAAAGTACCAAAGTTATTTTTCAATTCAAATATGGTCTGCGTACCATCAAATAGTTGTAATTAGTTATAGCTTATCCTATTTGAAGAAAATGGTGCCTCCCACGGAGATTTTCAAGACGGACTTTGAAGTCAAAGCTTCAAGATGAAGTCGGGCCATACTAGATCACATTTATCTTATGCATGCTTTAAGTTATTTATTGTTTAAATATGTCTTAAAATGCATGAGATCAAAAGCTTGATTATGTTGCATGATTAAGGATTTTAGTTCACTTAAAATCTAACCAACATAGTAAGAGCCTTAAGTTCCAAACTTAAAAATTGAGTTAAAGGTGCCATGCCAAAATATACACTTGCTTGGATATCCTTTACATCAATCTAGTAATAGTTTTCGCTCAGCGAGGTGTTACTTATTGGTCCTAAAGGGGCAAGGTACACAAATAATTGTGAGTACATGTTAGTTTTGGTGAAACTCAACGATATAAGTAAGGAGTCCTTTTATGTCGTGGCAAAATCGATAGGTTTACCTAATAAGTTCTTAGACGTACCTATCAACCAAGAATAGTTTCTAGACTATTAGCAAAAGGCTTTTGCTTACCTAAGATGTTTTAGGATTAAGTCGACAAACTGTGCTTAGTTCTTCAATGATTTTAGGATCTTGGAATCATTTTATTCACACCTGCCGGAACAATAAAATCGAATAAAATGCTAATAACTTGTTTGAATTGCATGGTTGCTTTAATTTCAAGTTATTATTCATGATAAATGTTTAGACTTTGCATGCTTCAATGTATGTTTTAATTATTGTTTATAATTAAATATCTTGCACTGCAATAAATCCTTTTAGAAAGGTAACAGTAAATTTCCTCGATTGGTAGTGAATCCAAGAACGATTCACGGAAATGAGAGAAAGTGAGCAATTTAAAATGTACGTTTCTTTTAGCGACTTTTATGGTTGTTTTCGAATATCAAAATCGAATGGCAAACCAATTGGTGCTTGTGAATTCAAAATACAATGTAGTTTTGAGATCATAAAGCATTGAGTTTAATACGCTCAGCTTTACCAATGGTTAACAACCTAATATCTTTGTCCATTTAATTCTCGAATGAGTCTAGTCCCTAGACATTCGAATAGATCGATGCTTAGAGAACTTTAGAAGCTTCTGGTAAGATCATCTAGTTGAAACAAAATATTCAACATAAATTAAAATGGTAAAGAACCTTGTTGGTGACATTGGACATGTCTAACAAAGTATAAAAGTCAACACTAAAGAATTCAATTCTTAAGACTATAAGAAAGGGTACAAGAAATAGGAAAACGAGGAACAAATGAAAGGAATTTACGATTCCGTTTCTACCTATAAGTTTATGTTTAAAGAGAAGTGACCTAGCAATCAAACTTCCTTGGTATCATATACCGCTTGAGGTTCTTACTTCGGTAATAACTCAAACAATGGAAGCTAGGATACACTAATGACCTACAAGTGGGAAATGAAGCATGGCAATGCTACATTAGTTGTAGGGTCATCTAGTTTGTTTTAAGTCCTTTCAAAGGCTGGAACTAAATGGCTGTTTTGTTCCATAATCAGCATACCTAAATTTCTGCTTCAAACACAGAAAGACTCACATTCAGAAAACAAAAACAATGTTTGTTTGTTTATTTGAATGAAATGGTCAATTACAGGTTGAGTCAATATGCTTGATTAAAACAAACAACTCTTTAAAGAACTTTACTAGGTTCAAATCAACCCCTTGATTTGAGTTCCACTACTCTTTGGCATTGTTGCTTAGACCATATCAACAAGTTAACATTCAAAAGCTCTATTTTGATGGACTTTTGAAAGTTGATTGATTTCTAGATCAATTTAAGACAACTAGTCTTACTTGTTGAAAGTAACAAAAGATATGAACTATTGTTAGAACGCCTAGACAATAGAGTTCAAAGCTAAAAAAAAAGATTTTATGACTTTATTATTTCACATGGATTTGAGTGAATATAGGTTTATTGACTCAAATGTGATATAAGTTGAATCTGTTTGGGTAGTTCCAAGATTCAGAAGTATAAAATCCACTTGGCAAGAAATCATAAAGATCTAGGTTAGATCATGTTGATGATTACTTGAGACCAAATATGATCATCAATGATTGTGTGTTGTAATTTCACAATCTAGGTCCATAAGATATGGCATATCTTAGTTGGAATAATCGAAGTCAATTAGTACTTGATTCGATAATGATGAATCATAAAGACTTTTCCTATAATTTCTAAAACAAAATGCTCAACTACCACCAAACTAAACCAAATTCGTCAAAGCTATTGAAAAGTAAATTCAGAATAACTTTTCATAAAATATATCTAGAGAGTTGTAAACTCAGTGGGAGCTTAGTGTTTGTCATTCGACAAACTAAGGCCCAATTATAGATATATGTTTCATTGTGATTTATTCAAATGAGACACAAGGGTATTGTTTCTACCACGAATTTTTGAGAACATAATGTTTGTTTGCTCGAAATGATGTCCTTTTGGAGATTCGTTTCCAAAATGACAAGTGGGAGAAAATAGACCTCGAAAGTTTTCGAGGCGAACAACAAACATAAACGGACATTCCGGAGGCTTTTCGAAGTGCTTCAGAAAATCCGAACTTATTCTTTAAGACTTTAGAAGTGGCTTTAAAGAATAGACATCTCTTAGAAGACTTTACAAGTGCTTCAAGGAGAACAGAATATTCAAAGGACTTTAAGTGGCTATTGATATTCTAATGTTTGATGTTCTATACCCAAGTAGGCATAGAATTCAAGTCACTGAAACTATGAGATTCTTCTATTAGATAGTAAAGAAACATAGAGATCAGGTCAATGAAACTATGAGATTCTTCTATTAAATAGTGAAGAAACCTACAACTTGCAGTCAAACTATTATCATGTAGATTAATGAGTTTGTGACTTGTAAGAAAGCTATGACGAAACCCAGATTCCCTAAAATGGTTAGAGGCCATATATAGACTCAAATGTTTTAAATGGTTAGAGGCCATAAAACATACTCAATGTTTTGATGACAAAATTGAAATTTTGTTGATTTGCAAGAATAGTTTCACACCTATTAGTTGCAAGTTTGTTTTAAGGATAAAAACCATCAAACATGAATTGTGTTCACACACAAAGCTAGATTAGTTGCTAAAGGTTACAAGCAAATTCACGGCGTGGATTGTGTTGAAACCTCATGCAAATCGTAATGCTTAAGTCTATAATTCAAGCAATGATTGCATATTGGTACATATGGCAATTGGATGACAAAACGTATTCCTCAATCAAATGTTGGAATAAATATGTACATGGTATGTCATAGAATTTGTGGATCCAAATAAATGCTTAAAAAGGAAAGCTAGCTTATGAAATCTAAGTACAGATTTAAGCAAGCAATTGGGAATTAGAAATGTATTTTAGTGAAGCTAATAAGTATTTTAGTTTCATAAAAATGTACATGATTCTTATAGATATATAAGAAGTTTAGTGGGAGTACATAAAACTTAATTGGTCCTATGTGTATCACACACATATCTCTCTATTGTAAAATAACATTCAAATGCTAATGACTTAGATTTGAAATTATTCATCAATGATGGACCATGGCGAAACTTAGTACATACTGGGTATTAAGATCTATTTACAAAGATCTTATGATATTGTTTTGGATTAAGTAATGGCATTTACTAAATCAAACACGAAAGTCTCCATTGGAGATATTCGACCCATGTGAATAAATCTAAGTAAAGGATGTTTGAACTATGTATAAGCATTTACTAAGTTAAACATCAAAGAGTCTAAATGAGATTCTAAACCTATATTATATGTCAAAGAATTTAGCTGGATTCAGTATCTGCTGAAATGAATGAGCTAAAATTACATGAATAGAATTCAATTGGGAATTATTCTGCAAAAGAATTTATCATGTATGATATAATATGAGGATCGCCAAAAACGTATCGTATGACTTTAGGCATGACGAACATATACCAATCTCTATTGATCTAAGTGAAGATCAACTAGGTTGAGATCAAGAATACTTATGGTACTTGAAAAGTACATAGGAATAGTTCTTGATTCAAGGAAATAAAGATATGCTAAATATTGATGCTACACGCATAAACACTGGCAAAGGATCAAGCAAGACCCTTTGGAGTTAACCATTGATAAGGACGAGCTATAGAGCATCGTGTTTTGAAATGGCAACATGGATTGGAGACCATGAGTTGTTGCGTGGGAAATTAAAATATTAATTTCTATGTTCTAAGATATAGTTGGAGAGTCTTCCACATATCTATGAACTGCTTGGATAGGTAAATCCAAACAAAGCATCACTAGCAACCTATACAGTTGAAGTAAAAGTGATTGTTGCCTAAGAAGCAATAAAACAGGGTTGTTTAAAGTTCTTCACTGAACTTGGGTAGATCACCTATCTGCTGGCTTGATGGTTCTTCATTGAAAAATGCGTAGAACCACTCTTGAAGCAAGAAAAACGTCTGCTAACTTGATGGTTCTTCATCGCAAAATGAGTAAAACCACCATCGAAGTAAGAAAGACTAGATCGCATAATAAACAAACTCGAAAAGATCTTATCATCATATCTCGAAGAACATTCGATGAAAAGGATATTAAGATTGGCAAAGCATGATAACTAAACCTATGCAACAAGTGAGAAGCAACACTCACGTTGTAGCACTGGAAATCAAGCATAGCTTTGAATTCCATGAACTGTTTTAAAGATGGGTTTGAGGCCCATGGTTGTAAAACAATGGGGTTGAACATTTATCATATATGAAATGTATTTTCATATTCCATTTAATCTTGGTTTAGTATTAAATGATGAGTCCCTTCAAATTTGACGATATATTCAAGATAGACTGTCAGGACCAGTCCTGTGACTAAGAAATGTCTATCAAGTGAACTTGAAAGTCAAAGGTTGAAAATGGTCCCTATTCGGAGTTTTCTATAAAATTGGACGCATAGAAAACGTTAGACGATTAGAATGCAAGATGACTAGTAGTTCTGTTTCTTGAACTATGTGGACATGGCAATGTCATAATCATTTGCATAGATACTTACTTTGGGAAGACTAGTATCGGACAAGACCTATGAAACTTTACTGTAAGAGATGAAAGTCTGTCATAAGTAAATTTCATTAAATTATTAGACACTAAATCCTCAATACCTGAGTGATTTGAGATTACTTGTTTGAGAACTGGTTGCTTTGACGTTGACCAACCGTCGCACCGTAAAAGGAGGCTATAAAGGCAACGCTCAGGTAATCACCTATCAAACGAAGTCTAATCTCAAGATCGCAAGATTGGGATTGTCCTCCCATAAATCGGGATGAGATGCTTAAAAGTTGTACAAGGCCACTCGGAGAGCTAGAAACTGTGAAATGCATGGCCGTGCTCGGATGAATCATAGGCTATGATTATCTGTTTATTTGATCAGTTGAACTCTGAAACCGAGGAACACCTCTGGACATAATAAGGATGACAACTCTTACCTTATGTTCAAGAGCAAGCATCGAGCGACAAAGGAATTAGGAAATGCACACTTGTCCCTAAGGACAAGTGGGAGACTGAAGGAAATAATGCCCTTGGTCCAAGTATGCATTCTATGTTAAGTCTAATAAATGCGGTTCAGTATTAATTAACAAGTTAATAATTCAGTGAGATCAAGTGAGCTGAATGCCTAGCTAGAGGCCGCTTCAGTTCAAGTGGAATTAATGATATTAATCCACAGCTTACTCTTGACTGAACCCGTAGGGTCACACAAATAGTACGTAAACGGATCAAGTATTTAATGGCATTAAATACTCCATCTATGAATATTCGGAACCGACGGATCTTGGTTTCAGTGGGAGCTAAGATCGTCACAGGCAAGAAGTGAATACTCCGGAAACGATGATATTGCCGGAAACGGAAATATGGATCGTATCGGAAATATAAATATTATCCAAGTCGTAGATGTTGCCGGAAACGGAAACATGGTACGTATCGGAAAATATTATCGGAAATGGAAATATTGCCAGAATCGGAAATATTGCCGGAAACGGAAATATTGTCAGAATCGGAAATATTACCGGAATCGGAAAATTTAATCGGAAGCGCATCGTACGAATAAGCATCGGACGAGGCCTGCCGGACGAGGCCCAGCACGAAGCCAGGCCATCGCCCAGCAAGCCAAGCGCGCTGCACAAACAGCCACGCCAGGCCCAGCGCAAGGCCAGGCCCAGCAGGCTGCGCAGCGCGCACAGCGCGCACAGCACGCGCAGCGCGCACATCACGCGCAGCGCGCACAGCGCGCACAGCACGCGCAGCGCGCAGCGCGCGCGGGCGCTGCGTGGGCTGCTGCTCGCGCGCACGCATGGGGCCCATCGTGGCTGCCGTGCGTGTGTGTGCAAGTGTTTGTGTTCGTGCACGTTTCCTAAAACATGCAGAGTTCGGTTAATGATTATATTCCTAATTCTATTTGATAAATTAATTAAAATTAGAGTTCTTGTAGGATTCTAGGTTTAATTAATTTGTATCTGAATAGGATTTCGATTCCCTTTCCATACCCCTAAATATGAGGCTAGGGCTCACAATTTATAACAAGTTTCAAAGTATTCAAAAGTGAGTTTTTTGAGAGAAAATTAAAACACACATCTTGCTCATAAAAGTGCCGAAATTTTCTAGTACCTTAAGGGCGATTCTAGTTGGTCAATCTTAAGGCGGATCCGGACGTACTGTGGACTATCTACGGAGGGACGACACTTGGAGTCCTAAAGACTTGTTCTTGTTCGGTTCGGGCGCAGCTAAGGAGGGCACGTAACAAAGAGTATGCATCTAAATTATGCTATATGATTATGTGTAAATAATATGTTGTCCTGGGTTAATGGTTGTTTCCGCATGATCTATGTAATGTCATATGTATCATAACCTAACAGCGCGACATCGCTCGCTGGGCGCAGCGCTCGTGGCACGCGAGCTTGCGCTCGCTGCGCGCGAGGCTACGCGCTCTTGCGCGAGGCAGTGCGCGTTGTGGCGCAGCTCGCTGCTGCCACACGCGACTGCCTGGCTTGCATTTCGCCCATGCCCATTTGTTCATAGCTCGTGGCCCACGACACAAGGCAGGGCTGCTGCCTTGTGCTCGGTGCATCCATGCCTTGCTCATTGCATTAGTGCCGCACGGGCGACGAGCTCCCTTGCTCGTCGTCGCATGCCCGCACTATACAACACCCTTAAGGGTAACACGAAGCGTCCATGCTTTGTGCGTGCAAGTTATATTGAACGACATCGCCATAATAAATTTAAATTTATATTTAAAATACTGACAAATTAATAAATAATATTAATTTCATAATTTAGGGCGAAAAATCGAAATTTATTATTCAATTGATTTCCGATGTTATGGATTCAAGTCTAGGTCATAAAACATTTAAAATTTATCTTAAATTACAATCTTTTATGGTGTTTTTAATCATAGGTTTCTAATTAAAATTATAACTTAATTATGAAAATCAAATTAATTCTAAATTATTCTAATTTTCAACAAATTAATCATAATTACAAATTAGATTGCAAATTAACAAGGCTAGGCATTCAAACTTGTTAAACATATACAGTAGGTCACTCAAAACTTCAAGATTTATCAACAAGAATCGCAAATATTTAATTTAAACATCTAAATTACGAAATTTTGCAATTCGAAAAACTAAAAACCTTCGAAAAGTCATAGTTAGGCTTCGAATTTGAGAATTCTGGGTTCGGCAGAAAATCACTATTTTTGTCAAAATTTTAGAATGCCTTTTACATGCGGAAATTGTACACAAAATCACTCGATTTGGGAATGAGTAACCGAAGAAACTGCGAAAAACTGCGTACGTATAATTAAATAAACGCAATTGCATTAATTAACAATTACGAAAATTAATCACCCCTTTTAATCTTGCAATTTGTAATATTTAACATGTTCATGCAATTTTAGATTATGAAAAATAATAAGGGGCTCGTGATACCACTGTTTAGGTTATGATACATATGATATTACATAATCATGCGGAAACAACCATTAACCCAGGATACATATTATTTAACATAATCATATAGCATAATTTAGATGCATACTCTTTGTTGCGTGCCCTCCCTAGCTGCGCCCGAACCGAACAAGAACAAGTCCTTTAGGACTCCAAGTGTCGTACCTCGTAGATAGTCCACATTACGTCCGGATCCGCCTTAAGATTGACCAACTAGAATCGCCCTTAAGGTACTAGAATTTTCGGCACTTTTGAGCAAGATGTGTGACTGAATTTTTCTCTCAAAAACTCACTTTGAATACTTTAAAACTCGTTATAAATTATGAGCCCAGGCCACATATTTATAGGGGTATGGAAAGAGAATGGAATCCTATTAGGATACGAATTAATTAAACTTAGAATCCTACAAGAACTCTAATTAATTAATTTATCAAATAGAATTAGGAATTTAATCATTAACCGAACTCTGCACGTTTTAGGAATCGTGCATGAACACAAACACTTACGCACACACACACGGCAGCCACGATGGGCCGCCCATGCGCGTGCGTGCGAGCAGCAGCCCACGCAGCGAGGCCTACGCGAGCTACAAGCCCACGCAAGCACCTGCACGTGCTGCGCGCGCTGCGCGCGCTGCGCGCGCTGTGCGCGCTGTGCGCGCTGCCACGGCCTGCTGGGCCTGGCCTTGCGCTGGGCCTGGCGTGGCCTTGGCTGTTCGTGTGGCGCGCTTGGCTTGCTGGGCGATGGCCTGGCTTCGTGCTGGGCCCTCGTCCGGCAGGCCTCGTCCGATGCTTATTCGTACGATACGCTTCCGATTAAATTTCCGATTCCGGAATTCATTTCCGATACGAACAATATTTAACATTTCCGATTCCGGAATTAATTTCCGTTTCGAACAAATATTTAATATTTCCGTTTCCGGAATTATTTTCCGATTCCGATAATATTTCCGATTCTGACAATATTTCCGATTCTGGCAATATTTCCATTTCCGTTAATATTTTCCGATACGTACTATGTTTCCGTTTCCGGCAACATCTACGACTTGGATAATATTTATATTTCCGATACGATCCATATTTCCGTTTCCGGCAATATCATCGTTTCCGGAGTATTCAATTCTTGCTTGTGACGATCTCAGCTCCCACTGAAACCAAGATCCGTCGATTCCGAATATTCATAGATGGAGTATTTAATGCCATTAAATACTTGATCCGTTTACGTACTATTTGTGTGACCCTACGGGTTCAGTCAAGAGTAAGCTGTGGATTAATATCATTAATTCCACTTGAACTGAAGCGGCCTCTAGCTAGGCATTCAGCTCACTTGATCTCACTGAATTATTAACTTGTTAATTAATACTGAACCGCATTTATTAGACTTATCATAGAATGCATACTTGGACCAAGGGCATTATTTCCTTCAATGCTTACCTTGCTTGGGCCATGTCGTGCCCTTGCTTACCTTTCTTGGGTCATGCCTTGCCTTGCTTGGGCCATGTCGTGCCCTTGCTTGCCTTTCTTGGGTCATGCCTTGCCTTGCTTGGGCCAAATCGTGCCCTTGCTTGCCTTTCTTGGGTCATGCTTACCTTGCTTGGGCCATGTCGTGCCCTTGCTTACCTTTCTGGGTCATGCCTTGCCTTGCTTGGGCCATGTCGTGCCCTTGCTTACCTTTCTTGGGTCATGCCTTGCCTTGCTTGGGCCATGTCGTGCCCTTGCTTGGCTTTCTTGGGTCATGCCTGCCTTGCTTGATTTGGGTCATTTGTCGTGCCCTTTGCTTGGCCTTTCTTGGGTCATGCCTTGCCTTGCTGTAGGCCACGTTACTGCCCTTGCCTTGCCTTTCTTTGTCATGGCCTTGCCTTGCTTGGGCCATGTCTTGACCTTGCTTGCCTTTCTGGGGCCATGTCGTGCCCTTGCTGCCTTTCTTGGGTCATGCTTTGCCTTGCATGGGGCCATGTCGTGCCCTTGCTGCTTTCTTGGGTCATGTCTTGGCCTGCTTGGGCCATGTCGTGCCCTTGTGCTTTGCCTTTCTTGGGTCATGGATTGCATTGCTTGGGCCATGTCGTGCCCTTGCTTGCCTTTCTTGGTCATGCATTGCTTTGCTTGGGCCATGTCGTGCCCTTGCTTGCCTTTTCTGGGTCATTACCTTGCCTTGCTTGGGCATGTCGTGCCCTTGCTTAGAGCCAACAAATTTTTTTTCAAAAAAAATTTTTTTTAATATTTTTTTTGAATTTTTTTAGAATTGTTTTGATTTTTTTTTTTTTTAAAAAGATAATTTTTCGCGTCAAATCGGGTCTCGGACAAAAAATTATGCGTCAAATCCGTCGAATGATCCAAAATTTTCAATCCGTCTAATGTCATGGGCATGTGTGGTGTCGTAGGGGGGCCGACCATGCCCAACGGTGCCCAACGGTGCCCACAAGAGAGTTTTAAGCCAACCTTGACCATCCATCCTTCCACTCTCACCCTCCCCCTATAGAGGTTTATTTTGAATTAGCTAAATTTTCCTAGTGAACACCCAAGTGACAGTAACATAATAATGGCTCAAAACTTGAGTTTTTGTCATAATAATGCCCCGTTTTTTTTGTTGGAAACCTTATATGGGCATTAAGCTTAATTTTCATGATTTTTTTTTTTTCAAAAAATTATTTTTGTTTTCCGAAAATAGGGAAAATAGGGGTAAAAAACGGGAAAAAATAAGGGAAAAATTCAAAAAAATCTCAAAAAAATCCCAAAAAAATCCCAAAAAATTCAAAAAAATCCCAAAAAATTATTGGTGTTGAAATTTTTATTTTTGGACCTAGGGGGGTGCCCGTGTGGTCCCGGGTTGCTATTTTAGGGGTAAAAACGGGGAAAATCCCAAAAAATTCAAAAAATCCCAAAAAATCCGAAAAAATAGGAAAAGACATATAAATATATATAGAAAACATTGGTGTTGAAATTTTTTATTTTGGGACCTCGGGGGGTGCCCGTGTGGTCCCGGGTTGCTATTTTTGGAAAGTTTTCGGGAAAATTCATTCATAGTGGTCATTATTGTGCATGTGGTCCGATCGTTTTGCCTTGGGCCATGCCTTGGGTCCGATTGTTGTGCCTTGGGCCATGCCTTTCCCTTGCGTGCTTATGGATGCCATGCCCTTGGTCCATGTCAATGCGATCGTTAGGAATGCAACACAGAAAACCATCACTCGCCCAAGGCCTATATAGCACTTGGAGCAAACACTGAAGAGGTTTATCGGCGTGCGGTTCACGGAGCCCGCCAGCTAAAAAACCAAACACCACTCACACGCGTAGCGTACCGCTGGCCAAGAAACAACGAGCTTGCATCCCACGACCACAAAGTGGCCGCAAGGATGGGCTAGATGTCCCCCGACTAGCACCGTTTGACGTGAAAGAAACAAACAAATCGAGGCGGGACAACACTGGCTAAGGTTAGCTAACACAACGTCAACTAGAATTGGACTGCACCCACATGCCGCTTGATATCGCCCGCATCCGGGAACGGTCCGCATCGAGTTTCGGAAACATTAGCACACTAAAGCCAAAAGGGACAAGAGGTTTGTTCAAAGATCGACGACGAGATTTAGTCCGCTCTCTAGTGTGCTGCTTGGTCCTCTGCCCGCACACAAGAACAGTCCGAATCCGGTCATCGAGGCCCAAGCTCCCCTCGACTATAGTACCCGTTCCAGGTTTGCTCGAAGGAACGACGACGAGATTTAGTATGCTCTTGTGTGCTTCTTGGTCCGTTGCCCGCACACTAGAACACACCGCATCCGATCATGGATTCCCAAGCTCCCCTACAATACCTACGAGGTTTTGTTCGAAGGACGACGTCAACTAGATTTTAGTCCGCGCTCGTGGGCTGCTCGGTCCGCTGCCCGCAAGAACAGACCGCATCCGGTCGACAAGTCCCAAACTCCCCTCCGCTAACCATCCGAGAGACGACCGCGGGACCATTGCGGCATACGAAAAAACGAGGTCAAGTCGGGACGTTAGCCGTATTGCGGGCCAAATCCACCACCGTCATCCCCGACTTACGGAGCCGAAAAATTCCCTCAATGCATCGTTGGATTTTTTTTTCTGAACAACGAAAACTCAAGGTCAAGTCGGTACTATGGCCGTGTCGCAGGCCAATTCCACAACCGTCATCCCCCGAAATACTCCGTCAATCGAACCATAACACCTTTCTTTGCTTACCTTGCTTGGGATATGCCTTGCCATGCCTTCCTCTTGCCTTTCTTTGCCACGACTTTCCCTTGCTTACCTTGCTTGGGCCATGCCTTGCCACGACTTGCCCTTACATGCCTTTCTTTGCCACGACTTGCCCTTGCTTGCCTTGCTTGGGCATGGCGTGCCCTTACTTACCTTTCTTGGGTCATTGCTTACCTTGTTTGGGCATGTCGTGCCCTTGCTTACCTTTCTTGGGTCATGCCTTGCCTTGCTTGGGCCATGTAGTGCCTTGCTTACCTTTCTTGGGTCATGCTTTACCTTGCTTGGGCCATGTCGTGCCCTTCTTACCTTTTCTAAGGTCATGCCTTGCCTTGTTTGGGCCATGTCGTGCCCTTGCTACCTTTCTTGGGTTCATGCTTACCTTGCTGGGCCATGTCGTGCCCTTGCTACCTTTCTGGGTCATGCTTACCTTGCTTGGGCCATGTCGTGCCCTTGCTTACATTTCTTGGGTCATGCCTTGCTGCTTGGGCCATGTCGTTCCCTTGCTTACCTTTCTTGGGTCAATGCCTTGCATTGCTTAGGCGATGTCGTGCCCCTTGCTTACCTTTCTTGGGTCATGCTTACCTTGCTTGGGCCATGTCGTGCCCTTGCTTACCTTTCTTGGGTCATGCCTTGCCTTGCTTGGGCCATGTCGTGCCCTTGCTTACCTTTCTTGGGTCTTGCTTACCTTGTTTGGGCCATGTCGTGCCCTTGCTTACCTTCTTGGGTCATGCTTACCTTGCTTAGGCCATGTCGTCCTTTCTTGGGTCATGCTTTGCCTTGCTTGGGCCATGTCGTGCCCTTGCTTACCTTTCTTGGGTCTTGCTTACCTTGCTTGGGCCATGTCGTGCCCTTGCTTACCTTTCTTGGGTGATGCTTACCTGCTTGGGCCATGTCGTGCCCTTGGTTACCTTTCTTGGGTCATGCTTACCTTGCTTGGGCCATGTCGTGCCCTTGCTTACCTTTCTTGGGTCATGCCTTGCCTTGCTTGGGCCATGTCGTTCCCTTGCTTACCTTTCTTGGGTCATGCCTTGCCTTGCTTGGGCGATGTCGTGCCCTTGCTTACCTTTCTTGGGTCATGCTTACCTTGCTTGGGCCATGTCGTGCCCTTGCTTACCTTTCTTGGGTCATGCCTTGCCTTGCTTGGGCCATGTCGTGCCCTTGCTTACCTTCTTGGGCCTTGCTTACCTTGTTTGGGCCATGTCGTGCCCTTGCTTACCTTTCTTGGGTCATGCTTACCTTGCTTGGGCCATGTCGTGCCCTTGCTTACCTTTCTTGGGTCATGCCTTGACTTGCTTGGGCCATGTCGTGCCCTTGCTTACCTTTCTTGGGTCTTGCTTACCTTGTTTGGGCTATGTCGTGCCCTTGCTTACCTTTCTTGGGTCATGCTTACCTTGTTTGGGCCATGTCGTGCCCTTGCTTACCTTTCTTGGGTCATGCCTTGCCTTGCTTGGGCCATGTCCTGCCCTTGCTTACCTTTCTTGGGTCTTGCTTACCTTGTTTGGGCCATGTCGTGCCCTTGCTTACCTTTCTTGGGTCATGCTTAC
Source organism: Spinacia oleracea (assembly GCF_020520425.1). Taxonomy (NCBI): domain Eukaryota; kingdom Viridiplantae; phylum Streptophyta; class Magnoliopsida; order Caryophyllales; family Amaranthaceae; genus Spinacia; species Spinacia oleracea. Next base: position 1,513 of record NW_026614513.1, on the reverse strand, counting down.
CTTGCTTGGGCCATGTCGTGCCCTTGCTTACCTTTCTTGGGTCATGCTTACCTTGCTTGGGCCATGTCGTGCCTTGCTTACCTTTCTTGGGTCATGCCTTGCCTTGCTTGGGCCATGTCGTGCCCTTGCTTACCTTTCTTGGGTCATGCTTACCTTGCTTGGGCATGTCGTGCCCTTGCTTACCTTCTTGGGTCATGCCTTACCTTGCTTGGGTCATGCTTACTTTCTTGGGTCATGCTTGCCTTGCTTGGGCCATGTCGTGCCCTTGCTTACCTTTCTTGGGTCTTGCTTACTTGCTTGGGCCATGTCGTGCCCTTGCTTACCTTTCTTGGGTGATGCTTACCTTGCTTGGGCCATGTCGTGCCCTTGCTACCTTTCTTGGGTCATGCTTACCTTGCTTGGGCCATGTCGTACCTTGCTTACTTTCTTGGGTCATGCCTTGCCTGCTGGGGCCATGTCGTGCCCTTGCTTACCTTTCTTGGGTGATGCGTACCTTGCTTGGGCCATGTCGTGCCCTTGCTTACCTTTCTGGGTCATGCTACCTTGCTTGGGCCATGTCGTACCCTTGTACCTTTCTTGGGTCATGCCTTGCCTTGCTTGGGCCATGTCGTGCCCTGCTTACTTTCTTGGGTCATGTCTTGCCTTGCTTGGGACATGTCGTGCCCTTGCTTACCTTTCTTGGGTCATGCCTTGCCTTGTTGGGCCATGTCGTGCCCTTGCTTACCTTTCTTGGGTCATGCTACCTTGTTTGGGCCATGTCGTGCCCTTGCTAACTTTCTTGGTCATGACTTGCAGTGCTTGGCCATGTCGTGCCTTGCTACCTATCTTGGGTCATGCCTTGCCTTGCTTGGCCATGTCGTGCCCTGCTTACCTTTCTTGGGTCATGCCTTGCCTTGCTTGGGCCATGTCGTTCCCTTGCTTACCTTTCTTGGGTCATGCCTTGCCTTGCTTAGGCGATGTCGTGCCCTGCTACCTTTCTGGGTCATGCTTACCTTGCTTGGGCCATGTCGTGCCCTTGCTTACCTCTCTTGGGTCATGCCTTTGCCTTGCTTGGGCCATGTCGTGCCCTTGCTTACCTTTCTTGGGTCTTGTACCTTGTTTGGGCCAGTCGTGCCCTTGCTTACCTTTCTTGGGTCATGCTTACCTGCTGAGGGCCATGTCGTCCTTTCTTGGGTCATGCTTGCCTTGCTTGGGCATGTCGTGCCTGCTTACCTTCTTGGGTCTTGCTTACCTTGCTTGGGCCATGTCGTGCCCTTGCTTACCTTTCTTGGCTGATGCTTACCTTGCTTGGGCCATGTCGTGCCCTTGGTTACCTTTCTGGGTCATGCTTACCTTGCTTGGCCATGTCGGCCCTGCTTACCTTTCTTGGGTCATGCCTTGCCTTGCTTGGGCCATGTCGTTCCCTTGCTTACCTTCTTGGGTCATGCCTTGCCTGCTTGGGCGATGTCGTGCCCTTGCTTACCTTTCTTGGGTCATGCTTACCTTGCTTGGGCCATGTCGTGCCCTTGCTTAC
>NW_026614512.1:0-23796 GCF_020520425.1 Spinacia oleracea | reverse complement strand
TAACTTGTAATTAATACTGAACCGCATTTATTAGACTTAACATAGAATGCATACTAGAACCAAGGGCAATATTTCCTTCAAAGGCATGACCCAAGAAAGGTAAGCAAGGGCACGACATGGACCAAGCAAGGCAAGGCATGACTCAAGAAGGTAAGCAAGGGCACGACATGTCCCAAGCAAGGCAAGGCTGACCCAAGAAAGGTAAGCAAGGGCACGACATGGCCCAAGCAAGGCAGGCATGACCCAAGAAAGGTAAGCAAGGGTACGACATGGCCCAAGCAAGGTAAGCATGAACCAAGAAAGGTAAGCAAGGCACGACATGGCCCAAGCAAGGTAAGCATGACCAAGAAAGGTAAGCAAGGGCACGACATGGCCCAAGCAAGGTAAGCATGACCCAAGAAAGGTAAGCAAGGGCACGACATGGCCCAAGCAAGGTAAGCTCACCCAGAAAGGTAAGCAAGGGCACGACATGGCCCAAGCAAGGCAAGATGACCCAAGATAGGTAAGCAAGGGCACGACATGGCCAAGCAAGGCAAGGCATGACCAAGAAAGGTAAGCAAGGGCACGACATGCCCAGACAAGGTAAGCATGACCCAAGAAAGGTAAGCAAGGGCACGACAGGCCCAAGCAAGGCAAGGCATGACCCAAGAAAGGTAAGCAAGGGACGATATGTCCCAAGCAAGGCAAGTATGACCCAAGAAGGTAGCAAGGGCACGACATGGCCAAGCAATGCAAGGCATGACCAAGAAAGGTAAGCAAGGGCACGACATGGCCCAAAAGGGTAAGCATGACCCAAGAAAGGTAAGCAAGGGCACGACAGGCCCAAGCAAGGCAAGGCATGACCCAAGAAAGGTAAGCAAGGGCACGAATGTCCCAAGCAAGGTAAGCATGACCCAAGAAAGGTAAGCAAGGGCACGACATGGCCCAAGCAAGGTAAGCATCACCCAAGAAAGGTAAGCAAGGGCACGACATGGCCCAAGCAAGGAAAAGGCATGACCCAAGATAGGTAAGCAAGGGCACGACATGGCCAAGCAAGGCAAGGCATGACCAAGAAAGGTAAGCAAGGGCACGACATGGCCCAACAAGGTAAGCATGACCCAAGAAAGGTAAGCAAGGGCACGACATGGCCCAAGCAAGGCAAGGCTGACCCAAGAAAGGTAAGCAAGGGCACGACATGTCCCAAGCAAGGCAAGGCATGACCCAAGAAAGGTAAGCAAGGGCACGACATGGCCCAAAACAGGTAAGCATGACCCAAGAAAGGTAAGCAAGGGCACGACATGGCCCAAGCAAGGCAAGGCATGACCAAGAAAGGTAAGCAAGGGCACGACATGTCCCAAGCAAGGCAAGGCATGACCCAAGAAAGGTAAGCAAGGGCACGGACATGGCCCAAGCAAGGCAAGGCATGACCCAAGAAAGGTAAGCAAGGGCACGACATGTCCAAGCAAGGCAAAGGAACACCCAAGAAAGGTAAGCAAGGGCACGACATGGCCCAAGCAAGGCAAGGCATGACCCAAGAAAGGTAAGCAAGGGTACGACATGGCCCAAGCAAGGTAAGCATGACCCAAGAAAGGGAAGCAAGGGCACGACATGGCCCAAGCAAGGTAAGCATCACCCAAGAAAGGTAAGCAAGGCACGACATGGCCCGCAAGGCAAGGCATGACCCAAGAAAGGTAAGCAAGGGTACGACATGGCCCAAGCAGGTGGAAGCATGACCCAAGAAAGGTAAGCAAGGGCACGACATGGCCCAAGCAAGGAAGCATCACCCAAGAAAGGTAAGCAAGGGCACGACATGGCCCAAGCAAAGGCAAGGCATGACCCAAGATAGGTAAGCAAGGGCACGACATGGCCAAGCAAGGCAAGGCATGACCAAGAAAGGTAAGCAAGGGCACGACATGGCCCAAACAAGGTAAGCATGACCCAAGAAAGGTAAGCAAGGGCACGACATGGCCCAAGCAAGGCAAGGCATGACCCAAGAAAGGAAGCAAGGGCACGACATGTCCCAAGCAAGGAAAGGCATGACCCAAGAAGGTAAGCAAGGGCACGACATGGCCAAGCAAGGCAAGGCATGACCAAGAAAGGTAAGCAAGGGCACGATATGGCCCAAACAAGGTAAGCAGACCCAAGAAAGGTAAGCAAGGGCACGACATGGCCCAAGCAAGGCAAGGCATGAAAGAAAGGTAAGCAAGGGCACGACATTCCCAAGCAAGGCAAGGCATGACCCAAGAAAGGTAAGCAAGGGCACGACATGGCCCAAGCAAGGCAAGGCATGACCCAAGAAAGGTAAGCAAGGGCACGACATGTCCCAAGCAAGGCAAGGCATGACCCAAGAAAGGTAAGCAAGGGCACGACATGGCCAACAAGGTAAGCATGACCCAAGAAAGGTAAGCAAGGGCACGACATGGCCCAAGAAAGGCAAGGCATGACCCAAGAAAGGTAAGCAAGGGCACGACATGTCCCAAGCAAGGCAAGGCATGACCCAAGAAAGGTAAGCAAGGGCACGACATGGCCCAAGCAAGGCAAGGCATGACCCAAGAAAGGTAAGCAAGGGCACGACAGTCCCAAGCAAGGCAAGGCATGACCCAAGAAGGTAAGCAAGGGCACGACATGGCCCAAAGCAAGGCCAGGCATGACCCAAGAAAGGTAAGCAAGGTACGACGGGCCCAAGCAAGGTAAGCAGACCAAGAAAGGTAAGCAAAGGGCACGACATGGCCCAAGCAAGGTAAGCTCAACCCCAAGAAAGGTAAGCAAGGGCACGACATGGCCCAAGCAAGGCAAGGCATGACCCAAGATAGGTAAGCAAGGGCACGACATGGCCAAGCAAGGCAAGGCTGACCAAGAAAGGTAAGCAAGGGCACGACATGGGCCAAACAAGTTAAGCATGAACCAAGAAAGGTAAGCAAGGGCACGACATGGCCCAAGCAAGGCAAGGCATGACCCAAGAAAGGTAAGCAAGGGCACGACATGTCCCAAGCAAGGCCAAGGCAGACCCAAGAAAGGTAAGCAAGGGCACGACATGGCCCAAACAAGGTAAGCATGACCCAAGAAAGGTAAGCAAGGGCACGGACATGGCCCAAGCAAGGCAAGGCATGACCCAAAAAAAGGTAAGCAGGGCACGACATGTCCCCAGCAAGGCAAGGTGTGAGGTTATGATTCATAGACAGTTCATAATCATGCGGAAAAAACAATATAACCCAGGAAAAATTATTTACACATAATCATTTAGCATAGTTTAGATGCATACTCTTTGTTGCGGGCCTCCCTAGCTGCGCCCGAACCGAACAAGAACAAGTCTTTAGGACTCCAAGTGTCGTCCCTCGTAGATAGTCACAGCACGTCCGGATCGCCTTAAGATTGACCAACTAGAATCCCCTTAAGGTTCTAATATTTCGGTAGGTAGGCAAGAAATTGGCTGATTTTGCTTAAAAATCTTAGTTTTGAATACTAAAACTTGTTATATAAATAATGACCCCTAGGCCTTTATTTATAGAGTTATGGAAAGGAATCTAATCCTAGTAGGAACGAATTAATTGAAATTAGAATCCTACATGAATTCTATTTAATTAATTTATCAATTAGGAATAGAAATTTAATCATTACACTGACTCTTGTAGATTAGGAATCACGCATGAGCACAAACTCACACACACACCGGCAGCCACAAGGGCGACCCATGCGAAGTGCGAGCAGCACCCCACGCAGGCGCGGCCACGCATCCGTGGCCTTGGCGCGCGCTGGGCCGCCTGCCGGTAGGACTGGGCGCTGCCTGCTGCGCGCGTGCTTGCGGGCGATGGCCCGGCTTCGTGCTGGGCCTCGCCGGGCAGGCTCGTCCGATGCTAATTCGTACGATATGCTTCGATTAAATTTCCATTCCGGAATCTATTTCCGATACGAAACAATATTAATATTTCGATTCCGGAATTAATTTCCGATTCGAACAAATATGTAATATTTCCGTTTCCGGAATATTTTCGATTCCGGTAATATTTCCGATTCTGACAATATTTCCGTTTCCGGCAATATTTCCGATTCTGGTAATATTTCCATTTCCATAATATTTTCCGATACGTACCATGTTTCGTTTCCGGCAACATCTACGACTTGGATAAATATTCATATTTCCGATACGATCCATATTCCGTTTCGGCAATATCATCGTTTCCGGAGTATCATTTCTTGCCTGTGACGATCTTAGCTCCCACTGAAACCAAGATCCGTCGGTTCGAATATTCATAGATGGAGTATTTAATGCCATTAAATACTTGATCGTTTACGTACTATTTGTGTGACCCTACGGGTTCAGTCAAGAGTAAGCTGTGGATTAATATCATTAATTCCACTGAACTGAAGCGGCTCTAGCTAGGCATTCAGCTCACTTGATCTCACTGAATTATTAACTTGTTAATTAATACTGAACCGCATTTATTAGATTAACATAGAATGCATACTAGAACCAAGGGCATTATTTTCCTCAAAGGCATGACCCAAGAAAGGTAAGCAAGGGCACGACATGGCCCAAGCAAGGCAAGGCATGACCAAAGAAAGGTAAGCAAGGGCACGACATGTCCCAAGCAAGGCAAGGCATGACCAAGAAAGGTAAGCAAGGGCACGACATGGCCCAAGCAAGGCAAGGCATGACCCAAGAAAGGTAAGCAAGGGTACGACATGGCCCAAGCAAGGAAGCATGACCCAAGAAAGGTAAGCAAGGGCACGACATGGCCCAAGCAAGGTAAGCATGACCCAAGAAAGGTAAGCAAGGGCACGACATGGCCCAAGCAAGGCAAGGCATGACCCAAGAAGGTAAGCAAGGGCACGACATGGCCCAAGCAAGGTAAGCATGACCCAAGAAAGGTAAGCAAGGGCACGACATGGCCAAGCAAGGTAAGCATCACCCAAGAAAGGTAAGCAAGGGCACGACATGGCCCAAGCAAGGAAGCATGACCCAAGAAAGGTAAGCAAGGGCACGACATGGCCAAGCAAGGCAAGGCATGACCAAGAAAGGTAAGCAAGGGCACGACATGGCCCAACAAGGTAAGCATGACCCAAGAAAGGTAAGCAAGGGCACGACATGGCCCAAGCAAGGCAAGGCATGACCCAAGAAAGGTAAGCAAGGGCACGACATGGCCCAAGCAAGGCAAGGCATGACCCAAGAAAGGTAAGCAAGGGCACGACATGGCCAAGCAAGGCAAGGCATGACCAAAGAAAGGTAAGCAAGGGCACGACATGGCCCAAACAAGGTAAGCATGACCCAAGAAAGGTAAGCAAGGGCACGACATGGCCCAAGCAAGGCAAGGCATGACCCAAGAAAGGTAAGCAAGGGCACGACATGCCCAAGCAAGGCAAGGCATGAACCCAAGAAAGGTAAGCAAGGGCACGACATGGCCAAGCAAGGCAAGCATGACCCAAGAAAGGTAAGCAAGGGCACGACATGGCCCAAGCAAGGTAAGCATGACCCAAGAAAGGTAAGCAAGGGCACGACATGGCCCAAGCAAGGTAAGCATGACCCAAGAAAGGTAAGCAAGGGCACGACATGGCCCAGCAAGCAAGGCATGACCAAGAAAGGTAAGCAAGGGCACGACATGGCCCAAGCAAGGCAAGGCATGACCCAAGAAGAAAGGTAAGCAAGGGCACGACATGGCCCAAGCAAGGCAAGGCATGACCCAAGAAAGGTAAGCAAGGGCACGACATGGCCCAAGCAAGGCAAGGCATGACCCAAGAAAGGTAAGCAAGGGCACGACATGGCCAAAGCAAGGCAAGGCATGACCAAGAAAGGTAAGCAAGGGCACGACATGGCCCAAGCAAGGTAAGCATGACCCAAGAAAGGTAAGCAAGGGCACGACATGGCCCAAGCAAGGCAAGCATGACCCAAGAAAGGTAAGCAAGGGCACGACATGGCCCAAGCAAGGCAAGGCATGACCAAGAAAGGTAAGCAAGGGCACGACATGGCCCAAGCAAGGCAAGCATGACCCAAGAAAGGTAAGCAAGGGCACGACATGGCCCAAGCAAGGTAAGCATGACCCAAGAAAGGTAAGCAAGGGCACGACATGGCCCAAGCAAGGCAAGCATGACCCAAGAAAGGTAAGCAAGGGCACGACATGGCCCAAGCAAGGCAAGGCATGACCCAAGAAAGGTAAGCAAGGGCACGACATGGCCAAGCAAGGCAAGGCATGACCCAAGAAAGGTAAGCAAGGGCACGACATGGCCCAAGCAAGGTAAGCATGACCCAAGAAAGGTAAGCAAGGGCACGACATGGCCCAAGCAAGGCAAGGCATGACCCAAGAAAGGTAAGCAAGGGCACGACTTGCCCAAGCAAGGCAAGGCATGACCCAAGAAAGGTAAGCAAGGGCACGACATGGCCCAAGCAAGGCAAGCATGACCCAAGAAAGGTAAGCAAGGGCACGACATGGCCCAAGCAAGGCAGGCATGACCCAAGAAAGGTAAGCAAGGGCACGACATGCCCAAGCAAGGCAAGGCATGACCCAAGAAAGGTAAGCAAGGGCACGACATGCCCAAGCAAGGCAAGGCATGACCCAAGAAAGGTAAGCAAGGGCACGACATGCCCAAGCAAGGCAAGGCATGACCCAAGAAAGGTAAGCAAGGGCACGACATGGCCCAAGCAAGGCAAGGCATGACCCAAGAAAGGTAAGCAAGGCACGACATGGCCCAAGCAAGGTAAGCATGACCCAAGAAAGGTAAGCAAGGGCACGACATGGCCCAAGCAAGGCAAGCATGACCCAAGAAAGGTAAGCAAGGGCACGACATGGCCCAAGCAAGGCAAGGCATGACCCAAGAAAGGTAAGCAAGGGCACGACATGGCCCAAGCAAGGAAGCATGACCCAAGAAAGGTAAGCAAGGGCACGACATGGCCCAAGCAAGGTAAGCATGACCCAAGAAAGGTAAGCAAGGGCACGAATGGCCCAAGCAAGGCAAGGCATGACCCAAGAAAGGTAAGCAAGGGCACGACATGGCCAAGCAAGGCAAGGCATGACCAAGAAAGGTAAGCAAGGGCACGACATGCCCAAGCAAGGTAAGCATGACCCAAGAAAGGTAAGCAAGGGCACGACATGGCCCAAGCAAGGCAAGGCATGACCCAAGAAAGGTAAGCAAGGGCACGACATGGCCCAAGCAAGGCAAGGCATGACCCAAGAAAGGTAAGCAAGGGCACGACATGGCCCAAGCAAGGCAAGGCATGACCAAGAAAGGTAAGCAAGGGCACGACATGGCCCAAGCAAGGTAAGCATGACCCAAGAAAGGTAAGCAAGGGCACGACATGGCCAAGCAAGGCAAGGCATGACCCAAGAAAGGTAAGCAAGGGCACGACATGGCCCAAGCAAGGCAAGGCATGACCCAAGAAAGGTAAGCAAGGGCACGACATGCCCAAGCAAGGCAAGCATGACCAAAGAAAGGTAAGCAAGGGCACGACATGGCCCAAGCAAGGCAAGCATGACCCAAGAAAGGTAAGCAAGGGCACGACATGGCCCAAGCAAGGCAAGCATGACCCAAGAAAGGTAAGCAAGGGCACGACATGGCCCAAGCAAGGCAAGGCATGACCCAAGAAAGGTAAGCAAGGGCACGACATGGCCCAAGCAAGGCAAGCATGACCCAAGAAAGGTAAGCAAGGGCACGACATGGCCCAAGCAAGGCAAGCATGACCCAAGAAAGGTAAGCAAGGGCACGACATGGCCCAAGCAAGGCAAGGCATGACCCAAGAAAGGTAAGCAAGGGCACGACATGGCCCAGCAAGGCAAGGCATGACCCAAGAAAGGTAAGCAAGGGCACGACATGGCCCAAGCAAGGCAAGGCATGACCCAAGAAAGGTAAGCAAGGGCACGACATGGCCCAAGCAAGGCAAGGCATGACCCAAGAAAGGTAAGCAAGGGCACGACATGGCCCAAGCAAGGCAAGCATGACCCAAGAAAGGTAAGCAAGGGCACGACATGGCCCAAGCAAGGCAAGGCATGACCCAAGAAAGGTAAGCAAGGGCACGACATGGCCCAAGCAAGGCAAGGCATGACCCAAGAAAGGTAAGCAAGGGCACGACATGGCCCAAGCAAGGCAAGCATGACCCAAGAAAGGTAAGCAAGGGCACGACATGCCCAAGCAAGGCAAGGCATGACCCAAGAAAGGTAAGCAAGGGCACGACATGGCCCAAGCAAGGCAAGGCATGACCCAAGAAAGGTAAGCAAGGGCACGACATGGCCCAAGCAAGGCAAGCATGACCCAGAAAGGTAAGCAAGGGCACGACATGGCCCAAGCAAGGTAAGCATGACCAAGAAAGGTAAGCAAGGGCACGACATGGCCCAAGCAAGGCAAGGCATGACCCAAGAAAGGTAAGCAAGGGCACGACATGGCCCAAGCAAGGCAAGGCATGACCAAGAAAGGTAAGCAAGGGCACGACATGGCCCAAGCAAGGCAAGCATGACCCAAGAAAGGTAAGCAAGGGCACGACATGGCCCAAGCAAGGCAAGGCATGACCCAAGAAAGGTAAGCAAGGGCACGACATGGCCCAAGCAAGGCAAGGCATGACCCAAGAAAGGTAAGCAAGGGCACGACATGGCCCAAGCAAGGCAAGCATGACCCAAGAAAGGTAAGCAAGGGCACGACATGGCCCAAGCAAGGCAAGGCATGACCCAAGAAAGGTAAGCAAGGGCACGACATGGCCCAAGCAAGGCAAGGCATGACCCAAGAAAGGTAAGCAAGGGCACGACATGGCCCAAGCAAGGCAAGGCATGACCCAAGAAAGGTAAGCAAGGGCACGACATGGCCCAAGCAAGGCAAGCATGACCCAAGAAAGGTAAGCAAGGGCACGACATGGCCAAGCAAGGCAAGCATGACCCAAGAAAGGTAAGCAAGGGCACGACATGGCCCAAGCAAGGCAAGCATGACCCAAGAAAGGTAAGCAAGGGCACGACATGGCCCAAGCAAGGTAAGCATGACCAAGAAAGGTAAGCAAGGGCACGACATGGCCCAAGCAAGGCAAGGCATGACCCAAGAAAGGTAAGCAAGGGCACGACAGGGCCAAGCAAGGCATGACCAAGAAAGGTAAGCAAGGGCACGACATGGCCCAAGCAAGGCAAAGCATCCAAGAAAGGTAAGCAAGGGCACGACATGGCCCAAGCAAGGCAAGGCATGACCCAAGAAAGGTAAGCAAGGGCACGACATGGCCCAAGCAAGGCAAGGCATGACCCAAGAAAGGTAAGCAAGGGCACGACATGGCCCAAGCAAGGCAAGCATGACCCAAGAAAGGTAAGCAAGGGCACGACATGGCCCAAGCAAGGCAAGCATGACCCAAGAAAGGTAAGCAAGGGCACGACATGGCCCAAGCAAGGCAAGGCATGACCCAAGAAAGGTAAGCAAGGGCACGACATGGCCCAAGCAAGGCAAGGCATGACCCAAGAAAGGTAAGCAAGGGCACGACATGGCCCAAGCAAGGCAAGGCATGACCCAAGAAAGGTAAGCAAGGGCACGACATGGCCCAAGCAAGGCAAGGCATGACCCAAGAAAGGTAAGCAAGGGCACGACATGGCCCAAGCAAGGTAAGCATGACCCAAGAAAGGTAAGCAAGGGCACGACATGGCCCAAGCAAGGTAAGCATGACCCAAGAAAGGTAAGCAAGGGCACGACATGGCCCAAGCAAGGCAAGGCATGACCAAGAAAGGTAAGCAAGGGCACGACATGGCCCAAGCAAGGCAAAGCATGACCCAAGAAAGGTAAGCAAGGGCACGACATGGCCCAAGCAAGGTAAGCATGACCAAGAAAGGTAAGCAAGGGCACGACATGGCCCAAGCAAGGCAAGGCATGACCCAAGAAAGGTAAGCAAGGGCACGACATGGCCAAGCAAGGCAAGGCATGACCAAGAAAGGTAAGCAAGGGCACGACATGGCCCAAGCAAGGTAAGCATGACCCAAGAAAGGTAAGCAAGGGCACGACATGGCCCAAGCAAGGCAAGGCATGACCCAAGAAAGGTAAGCAAGGGCACGACATGGCCCAAGCAAGGCAAGGCATGACCCAAGAAAGGTAAGCAAGGGCACGACATGGCCCAAGCAAGGCAAGCATGACCAAGAAAGGTAAGCAAGGGCACGACATGGCCCAAACAAGGTAAGCATGACCCAAGAAAGGTAAGCAAGGGCACGACATGGCCCAAGCAAGGCAAGGCATGACCCAAGAAAGGTAAGCAAGGGCACGACATGCCCAAGCAAGGCAAGGCATGACCCAAGAAAGGTAAGCAAGGGCACGACATGGCCCAAGCAAGGCAAGGCATGACCCAAGAAAGGTAAGCAAGGGCACGACATGGCCCAAGCAAGGTAAGCATGACCCAAGAAAGGTAAGCAAGGGCACGACATGGCCCAAGCAAGGCAAGCATGACCCAAGAAAGGTAAGCAAGGGCACGACATGCCCAAGCAAGGCAAGGCATGACCCAAGAAAGGTAAGCAAGGGCACGACATGGCCCAAGCAAGGTAAGGCATGACCAAGAAAGGTAAGCAAGGGCACGACATGGCCCAAGCAAGGAAGCATGACCCAAGAAAGGTAAGCAAGGGCACGACATGGCCCAAGCAAGGCAAGGCATGACCCAAGAAAGGTAAGCAAGGGCACGACATGGCCCAAGCAAGGTAAGCATGACCCAAGAAAGGTAAGCAAGGGCACGACATGGCCCAAGCAAGGTAGGCATGACCCAAGAAAGGTAAGCAAGGGCACGACATGGCCCAAGCAAGGCAAGGCATGACCCAAGAAAGGTAAGCAAGGGCACGACATGGCCCAAGCAAGGCAAGGCATGACCAAGAAAGGTAAGCAAGGGCACGACATGGCCCAAGCAAGGTAAGCATGACCAAGAAAGGTAAGCAAGGGCACGACATGGCCCAAGCAAGGCAAAGCATGACCCAAGAAAGGTAAGCAAGGGCACGACATGGCCCAAGCAAGGCAAGGCATGACCAAGAAAGGTAAGCAAGGGCACGACATGGCCCAAACAAGGCAAAGCATGACCCAAGAAAAGAAGTAAGCAAGGGCACGACATGGCCCAAGCAAGGCAAGCATGACCCAAGAAAGGTAAGCAAGGGCACGACATGGCCCAAGCAAGGCAAGGCATGACCCAAGAAAGGTAAGCAAGGGCACGACATGGCCCAAGCAAGGCAAGGCATGACCCAAGAAAGGTAAGCAAGGGCACGACATGGCCCAAGCAAGGCAAGGCATGACCAAGAAAGGTAAGCAAGGGCACGACATGGCCCAAGCAAGGCAAGGCATGACCCAAGAAAGGTAAGCAAGGGCACGACAGCCCAAGCAAGGCAAGCATGACCCAAGAAAGGTAAGCAAGGGCACGACATGGCCCAAGCAAGGCAAGCATGACCAAGAAAGGTAAGCAAGGGCACGACATGGCCCAAGCAAGGCAAGGCATGACCCAAGAAAGGTAAGCAAGGGCACGACATGGCCCAAGCAAGGTAAGCATGACCCAAAAAAGGTAAGCAAGGGCACGACATGGCCCAAGCAAGGTAAGCATGACCCAAAAAAGGTAAGCAAGGGCACGACATGGCCCAAGCAAGGCAAGGCATGACCCAAGAAAGGTAAGCAAGGGCACGACATGGCCAAGCAAGGCAAAGCATGACCAAGAAAGGTAAGCAAGGGCACGACATGGCCCAAGCAAGGTAAGCATGACCCAAGAAAGGTAAGCAAGGGCACGACATGGCCCAAGCAAGGCAAGGCATGACCCAAGAAAGGTAAGCAAGGGCACGACATGGCCCAAGCAAGGCAAGCATGACCCAAGAAAGGTAAGCAAGGGCACGACATGGCCAAGCAAGGCAAGGCATGACCAAGAAAGGTAAGCAAGGGCACGACATGGCCCAAGCAAGGTAAGCATGACCCAAGAAAGGTAAGCAAGGGCACGACATGCCCAAGCAAGGCAAGGCATGACCCAAGAAAGGTAAGCAAGGGCACGACATGGCCAAGCAAGGCAAGGCATGACCCAAGAAAGGTAAGCAAGGGCACGACATGGCCCAAGCAAGGCAAGGCATGACCCAAGAAAGGTAAGCAAGGGCACGACATGGCCCAAGCAAGGTAAGCATGACCCAAGAAAGGTAAGCAAGGGCACGACATGGCCCAAGCAAGGCAAGCAGACCAAGAAGAAAGAAAGGTAAGCAAGGGCACGACATGGCCCAAGCAAGGCAAGGCATGACCAAGAAAGGTAAGCAAGGGCACGACATGGCCCAAACAAGGAAGCATGACCCAAGAAAGGTAAGCAAGGGCACGACATGGCCCAAGCAAGGCAAGGCATGACCCAAGAAAGGTAAGCAAGGGCACGACATGGCCCAAGCAAGGCAAGGCATGACCAAGAAAGGTAAGCAAGGGCACGACATGGCCCAAACAAGGTAAGCATGACCCAAGAAAGGTAAGCAAGGGCACGACATGGCCCAAGCAAGGCAAGGCATGACCCAAGAAAGGTAAGCAAGGGCACGACATGGCCCAAGCAAGGCAAGCATGACCCAAGAAAGGTAAGCAAGGGCACGACATGGCCAAGCAAGGCAAGGCATGACCAAGAAAGGTAAGCAAGGGCACGACATGGCCCAAGCAAGGTAAGCATGACCCAAGAAAGGTAAGCAAGGGCACGACATGGCCCAAGCAAGGCAAGGCATGACCCAAGAAAGGTAAGCAAGGGCACGACATGGCCCAAGCAAGGCAAGGCATGACCCAAGAAAGGTAAGCAAGGGCACGACATGGCCCAAGCAAGGCAAGGCATGACCCAAGAAAGGTAAGCAAGGGCACGACATGGCCCAAGCAAGGTAAGCATGACCCAAGAAAGGTAAGCAAGGGCACGACATGGCCCAAGCAAGGTAAGCATGACCCAAGAAAGGTAAGCAAGGGCACGACATGGCCCAAGCAAGGCAAGCATGACCCAAGAAAGGTAAGCAAGGGCACGACATGGCCCAAGCAAGGTAAGCATGACCCAAGAAAGGTAAGCAAGGGCACGACATGGCCCAAGCAAGGTAAGCATGACCCAAGAAAGGTAAGCAAGGGCACGACATGGCCCAAGCAAGGTAAGCATGACCCAAGAAAGGTAAGCAAGGGCACGACATGGCCCAAGCAAGGCAAAGCATGACCCAGAGCAAGGTACGACATGGCCCAAGCAAGGTAAGCATGACCCAAGAAAGGTAAGCAAGGGCACGACATGGCCCAAGCAAGGTAAGCATGACCCAAGAAAGGTAAGCAAGGGCACGACATGGCCAAGCAAGGCAAGGCATGACCCAAGAAAGGTAAGCAAGGGCACGACATGGCCCAAGCAAGGTAAGCATGACCAAGAAAGGTAAGCAAGGGCACGACATGGGCCAAGCAAGGTAAGCATGACCCAAGAAAGGTAAGCAAGGGCACGACATGGCCAAGCAAGGCAAGCATGACCCAAGAAAGGTAAGCAAGGGCACGACATGGCCCAAGCAAGGCAAGGCATGACCCAAGAAAGGTAAGCAAGGGCACGACATGGCCCAAGCAAGGTAAGCATGACCCAAGAAAGGTAAGCAAGGGCACGACATGGCCCAAGCAAGGTAAGCATGACCCAAGAAAGGTAAGCAAGGGCACGACATGGCCCAAGCAAGGCAAGGCATGACCCAAGAAAGGTAAGCAAGGGCACGACATGGCCCAAGCAAGGTAAGCATGACCCAAGAAAGGTAAGCAAGGGCACGACATGGCCCAAACAAGGTAAGCATGACCCAAGAAAGGTAAGCAAGGGCACGACATGGCCCAAGCAAGGCAAGGCATGACCCAAGAAAGGTAAGCAAGGGCACGACATGGCCAAGCAAGGCAAGGCATGACCAAGAAAGGTAAGCAAGGGCACGACATGGCCCAAGCAAGGTAAGCATGACCCAAGAAAGGTAAGCAAGGGCACGACATGGCCCAAGCAAGGCAGGCATGACCCAAGAAAGGTAAGCAAGGGCACGACATGCCCAAGCAAGGCAAGGCATGACCCAAGAAAGGTAAGCAAGGGCACGACATGGCCCAAGCAAGGCAAGGCATGACCCAAGAAAGGTAAGCAAGGGCACGACATGGCCCAAGCAAGGTAAGCATGACCCAAGAAAGGTAAGCAAGGGCACGACATGGCCCAAGCAAGGTAAGCATGACCCAAGAAAGGTAAGCAAGGGCACGACATGGCCCAAGCAAGGCAAGGCATGACCCAAGAAAGGTAAGCAAGGGCACGACATGGCCCAAGCAAGGCAAAGCATGACCCAAGAAAGGTAAGCATGACCCAAGCAAGGTAAGGCATGACCAAGAAAGGTAAGCAAGGGCACGACATGGCCCAAGCAAGGCAAGCATGACCCCAAGAAGGTACGACATGGCCCAAGCAAGGCAAGGCATGACCCAAGAAAGGTAAGCAAGGGCACGACATGGCCCAAGCAAGGCAAGCATGACCCAAGAAAGGTAAGCAAGGGCACGACATGGCCCAAGCAAGGCAAGCATGACCCAAGAAAGGTAAGCAAGGGCACGACATGGCCCAAGCAAGGTAAGCATGACCCAAGAAAGGTAAGCAAGGGCACGACATGGCCCAAGCAAGGCAAGGCATGACCCAAGAAAGGTAAGCAAGGGCACGACATGGCCAAGCAAGGCAAGGCATGACCAAGAAAGGTAAGCAAGGGCACGACATGGCCCAAGCAAGGTAAGCATGACCCAAGAAAGGTAAGCAAGGGCACGACATGGCCCAAGCAAGGCAAGGCATGACCCAAGAAAGGTAAGCAAGGGCACGACATGGCCCAAGCAAGGCAAGGCATGACCCAAGAAAGGTAAGCAAGGGCACGACATGGCCAAGCAAGGCAAGGCATGACCAAGAAAGGTAAGCAAGGGCACGACATGGCCCAAGCAAGGTAAGCATGACCCAAGAAAGGTAAGCAAGGGCACGACATGGCCAAGCAAGGCAAGGCATGACCCAAGAAAGGTAAGCAAGGGCACGACGCCCAAGCAAGGCAAGCATGACCAAGAAAGGTAAGCAAGGGCACGACATGGCCCAAGCAAGGCAAGGCATGACCCAAGAAAGGTAAGCAAGGGCACGACATGGCCCAAGCAAGGTAAGCATGACCCAAGAAAGGTAAGCAAGGGCACGACATGGCCCAAGCAAGGCAAGCATGACCCAAGAAAGGTAAGCAAGGGCACGACATGGCCCAAGCAAGGCAAGGCATGACCAAGAAAGGTAAGCAAGGGCACGACATGGCCCAAAGCAAGGTAAGCATGACCCAAGAAAGGTAAGCAAAGCAAGGCACGACATGGCCCAAGCAAGGCAAGGCATGACCCAAGAAAGGTAAGCAAGGGCACGACATGGCCCAAGCAAGGCAAGGCATGACCAAGAAAGGTAAGCAAGGGCACGACATGGCCCAAACAAGGTAAGCATGACCCAAGAAAGGTAAGCAAGGGCACGACATGGCCCAAGCAAGGCAAGGCATGACCCAAGAAAGGTAAGCAAGGGCACGACATGGCCCAAGCAAGGCAAGGCATGACCCAAGAAAGGTAAGCAAGGGCACGACATGGCCCAAGCAAGGCAAGGCATGACCCAAGAAAGGTAAGCAAGGGCACGACATGGCCCAAGCAAGGTAAGCATGACCCAAGAAAGGTAAGCAAGGGCACGACATGGCCCAAGCAAGGCAAGGCATGACCCAAGAAAGGTAAGCAAGGGCACGACATGCCCAAGCAAGGCAAGGCATGACCCAAGAAAGGTAAGCAAGGGCACGACATGGCCCAAGCAAGGCAAGGCATGACCCAAGAAAGGTAAGCAAGGGCACGACATGGCCCAAGCAAGGTAAGCATGACCCAAGAAAGGTAAGCAAGGGCACGACATGGCCCAAGCAAGGTAAGCATGACCCAAGAAAGGTAAGCAAGGGCACGACATGGCCCAAGCAAGGCAAGGCATGACCCAAGAAAGGTAAGCAAGGGCACGACATGGCCCAAGCAAGGTAAGCATGACCCAAGAAAGGTAAGCAAGGGCACGACATGGCCCAAGCAAGGTAAGCATGACCCAAGAAAGGTAAGCAAGGGCACGACATGGCCCAAAAGCAAGGCAAGACCCAAGAAAGGTAAGCAAGGGCACGACATGGCCCAAGCAAGGCAAAGCATGACCCAGAAAGGTAAGCATGACCAAGCAAGGCAAGGCATGACCCAAGAAAGGTAAGCAAGGGCACGACATGGCCAAAGCAAGGTAAGCATGACCCAAGAAAGGTAAGCAAGGGCACGACATGGCCCAAGCAAGGCAAGGCATGACCCAAGAAAGGTAAGCAAGGGCACGACATGGCCCAAGCAAGGTAAGCATGACCCAAGAAAGGTAAGCAAGGGCACGACATGGCCCAAGCAAGGCAAGCATGACCCAAGAAAGGTAAGCAAGGGCACGACATGGCCCAAGCAAGGTAAGCAGACCCAAGAAAGGTAAGCAAGGGCACGACATGGCCCAAGCAAGGCAAGGCATGACCCAAGAAAGGTAAGCAAGGGCACGACATGGCCCAAGCAAGGTAAGCATGACCCAAGAAAGGTAAGCAAGGGCACGACATGGCCCAAACAAGGTAAGCAAGACCCAAGAAAGGTAAGCAAGGGCACGACATGGCCAAGCAAGGCAAGGCATGACCCAAGAAAGGTAAGCAAGGGCACGACATGCCCAAGCAAGGTAAGCATGACCCAAGAAAGGTAAGCAAGGGCACGACAGGAAGGGCCCAAACAAGGTAAGCATGACCCAAGAAAGGTAAGCAAGGGCACGACATGGCCCAAGCAAGGCAAGGCATGACCCAAGAAAGGTAAGCAAGGGCACGACATGGCCAAGCAAGGCAAGGCATGACCAAGAAAGGTAAGCAAGGGCACGACATGGCCCAAGCAAGGTAAGCATGACCCAAGAAAGGTAAGCAAGGGCACGACATGGCCAAGCAAGGCAAGGCATGACCCAAGAAAGGTAAGCAAGGGCACGACATGGCCCAAGCAAGGCAAGGCATGACCCAAGAAAGGTAAGCAAGGGCACGACATGGCCCAAGCAAGGCAAGGCATGACCCAAGAAAGGTAAGCAAGGGCACGACATGGCCCAAGCAAGGTAAGCATGACCCAAGAAAGGTAAGCAAGGGCACGACATGGCCCAAGCAAGGTAAGCATGACCAAGAAAGGTAAGCAAGCAAGGGCACGACATGGCCCAAGCAAGGCAAGCATGACCCAAGAAAGGTAAGCAAGGGCACGACATGGCCCAAGCAAGGCAAAGCATGACCCAAGAAAGGTAAGCAAGGCACGAAGGCAAGGGCATGACCCAAGAAAGGTAAGCAAGGGCACGACATGGCCCAAGCAAGGCAAAGCAGAAAGAAAGGTAAGCAAGGGCCCAAGAAAGTAAGCATGACCAAGCAAGGTAGGCATGACCAAGAAAGGTAAGCAAGGGCACGACATGGCCCAAGCAAGGTAAGCATGACCCAAGAAAGGTAAGCAAGGGCACGACATGGCCCAAGCAAGGTAAGCATGACCCAAGAAAGGTAAGCAAGGGCACGACATGGCCCAAGCAAGGCAAGGCATGACCCAAGAAAGGTAAGCAAGGGCACGACATGGCCCAAGCAAGGCAAGGCATGACCAAGAAAGGTAAGCAAGGGCACGACATGGCCCAAGCAAGGCAAGCATGACCCAAGAAAGGTAAGCAAGGGCACGACATGGCCCAAGCAAGGCAAGCATGACCCAAGAAAGGTAAGCAAGGGCACGACATGGCCCAAGCAAGGCAAGCATGACCCAAGAAAGGTAAGCAAGGGCACGACATGGCCAAGCAAGGCAAGGCATGACCAAGAAAGGTAAGCAAGGGCACGACATGGCCCAAGCAAGGTAAGCATGACCAAGAAAGGTAAGCAAGGGCACGACATGGCCCAAGCAAGGCAAGGCATGACCCAAGAAAGGTAAGCAAGGGCACGACATGGCCCAAGCAAGGCAAGGCATGACCCAAGAAAGGTAAGCAAGGGCACGACATGGCCCAAGCAAGGCAAGGCATGACCCAAGAAAGGTAAGCAAGGGCACGACATGCCCAAGCAAGGTAAGCATGACCCAAGAAAGGTAAGCAAGGGCACGACATGGCCCAAGCAAGGCAAGCATGACCCAAGAAAGGTAAGCAAGGGCACGACATGGCCAAGCAAGGCAAGGCATGACCAAGAAAGGTAAGCAAGGGCACGACATGGCCCAAACAAGGTAAGCATGACCCAAGAAAGGTAAGCAAGGGCACGACATGGCCAAGCAAGGCAAGGCATGACCCAAGAAAGGTAAGCAAGGGCACGACATGGCCCAAGCAAGGCAAGGCATGACCCAAGAAAGGTAAGCAAGGGCACGACATGGCCCAAACAAGGTAAGCATGACCCAAGAAAGGTAAGCAAGGGCACGACATGGCCCAAGCAAGGCAAGGCATGACCCAAGAAAGGTAAGCAAGGGCACGACATGGCCCAAGCAAGGCAAGGCATGACCCAAGAAAGGTAAGCAAGGGCACGACATGGCCAAGCAAGGCAAGGCATGACCAAGAAAGGTAAGCAAGGGCACGACATGGCCCAAGCAAGGTAAGCATGACCCAAGAAAGGTAAGCAAGGGCACGACATGGCCCAAGCAAGGCAAGGCATGACCCAAGAAAGGTAAGCAAGGGCACGACATGGCCCAAGCAAGGCAAGGCATGACCCAAGAAAGGTAAGCAAGGGCACGACATGGCCCAAGCAAGGCAAGGCATGACCCAAGAAAGGTAAGCAAGGGCACGACATGGCCCAAGCAAGGTAAGCATGACCCAAGAAAGGTAAGCAAGGGCACGACATGGCCCAAGCAAGGTAAGCATCCCAAGAAAGGTAAGCAAGGGCACGACATGGCCCAAGCAAGGCAAGGCATGACCAAGAAAGGTAAGCAAGGGCACGACATGGCCCAAGCAAGGTAAGCATGACCCAAGAAAGGTAAGCAAGGGCACGACATGGCCCAAGCAAGGTAAGCATGACCCAAGAAAGGTAAGCAAGGGCACGACATGGCCCAAGCAAGGTAAGCATGACCAAGAAAGGTAAGCAAGGGCACGACATGGCCCAAGCAAGGCAAAGCATGACCCAAGAAAGGTAAGCATGGCCCAAGCAAGGTAAGCATGACCCAAGAAAGGTAAGCAAGGGCACGACATGGCCCAAGCAAGGTAAGCATGACCCAAGAAAGGTAAGCAAGGGCACGACATGGCCCAAGCAAGGCAAGGCATGACCCAAGAAAGGTAAGCAAGGGCACGACATGGCCCAAGCAAGGTAAGCATGACCCAAGAAAGGTAAGCAAGGGCACGACATGGCCCAAGCAAGGCAAGCATGACCCAAGAAAGGTAAGCAAGGGCACGACATGGCCAAGCAAGGCAAGGCAGACCCAAGAAAGGTAAGCAAGGGCACGACATGGCCCAAGCAAGGCAAGGCATGACCCAAGAAAGGTAAGCAAGGGCACGACATGGCCCAAGCAAGGTAAGCATGACCCAAGAAGGTAAGGAAGCAAGGGCACGACATGGCCCAAGCAAGGCAAGCATGACCCAAGAAAGGTAAGCAAGGGCACGACATGGCCCAAGCAAGGCAAGGCATGACCCAAGAAAGGTAAGCAAGGGCACGACATGGCCCAAGCAAGGAAGCATGACCCAAGAAAGGTAAGCAAGGGCACGACATGGCCCAAGCAAGGTAAGCATGACCCAAGAAAGGTAAGCAAGGGCACGACATGGCCCAAGCAAGGCAAGGCATGACCCAAGAAAGGTAAGCAAGGGCACGACATGGCCAAAGCAAGGCAAGGCATGACCAAGAAAGGTAAGCAAGGGCACGACATGGCCCAAACAAGGTAAGCATGACCCAAGAAAGGTAAGCAAGGGCACGACATGGCCCAAGCAAGGCAAGGCATGACCCAAGAAAGGTAAGCAAGGGCACGACATGGCCCAAGCAAGGCAAGGCATGACCCAGAAAGGTAAGCAAGGGCACGACATGGCCCAAGCAAGGCAAGGCATGACCCAAGAAAGGTAAGCAAGGGCACGACATGGCCCAAGCAAGGTAAGCATGACCCAAGAAAGGTAAGCAAGGGCACGACATGGCCCAAGCAAGGCAAAGCATGACCCAAGAAAGGTAAGCAAGGGCACGACATGGCCCAAGCAAGGCAAGGCATGACCCAAGAAAGGTAAGCAAGGGCACGACATGGCCCAAGCAAGGTAAGCATGACCCAAGAAAGGTAAGGCAAGCATGGCCCAAGCAAGGAAGGCATGACCCAAGAAAGGTAAGCAAGGGCACGACATGGCCCAAGCAAGGCAAAGCATGACCCAAGAAAGGTAAGCATGAACAAAGCAAGGTAAGGCATGACCCAAGAAAGGTAAGCAAGGGCACGACATGGCCCAAGCAAGGTAAGCATGACCCAAGAAAGGTAAGCAAGGGCACGACATGGCCCAAGCAAGGCAAGGCATGACCCAAGAAAGGTAAGCAAGGGCACGACATGGCCCAAGCAAGGTAAGCATGACCCAAGAAAGGTAAGCAAGGGCACGACATGGCCCAAGCAAGGTAAGCATGACCCAAGAAAGGTAAGCAAGGGCACGACATGGCCCAAGCAAGGCAAGGCATGACCCAAGAAAGGTAAGCAAGGGCACGACATGGCCCAAGCAAGGTAAGCATGACCCAAGAAAGGTAAGCAAGGGCACGACATGGCCCAAGCAAGGTAAGCATGACCCAAGAAAGGTAAGCAAGGGCACGACATGGCCCAAGCAAGGCAAGGCATGACCCAAGAAAGGTAAGCAAGGGCACGACATGGCCCAAGCAAGGGAAAGCATGACCCAAGAAAGGTAAGCAAGGGCACGAATGGCCCAAGCAAGGTAAGCATGACCCAAGAAAGGTAAGCAAGGGCACGACATGGCCAAGCAAGGCAAGGCATGACCCAAGAAAGGTAAGCAAGGGCACGACATGGCCCAAGCAAGGTAAGCATGACCCAAGAAAGGTAAGCAAGGGCACGACATGGCCCAAGCAAGGCAAGGCATGACCAAGAAAGGTAAGCAAGGGCACGACATGGCCCAAGCAAGGCAAGGCATGACCCAAGAAAGGTAAGCAAGGGCAGAAAATGGCCCAAGCAAGGAAGCATGACCCAAGAAGGCAAGCATGACCCAAGAAAGGTAAGCAAGGGCACGACATGGCCCAAGCAAGGCAAAGCATGACCCAAGAAAGGTAAGCAAGGGCACGACATGGCCCAAACAAGGCAAGCATGACCCAAGAAAGGTAAGCAAGGGCACGACATGGCCCAAGCAAGGCAAGGCATGACCCAAGAAAGGTAAGCAAGGGCACGACATGGCCCAAGCAAGGCAAGCATGACCCAAGAAAGGTAAGCAAGGGCACGACATGGCCCAACAAGGTAAGCAACCCAAGAAAGGTAAGCAAGGGCACGACATGGCCCAAGCAAGGCAAAGCATGACCCAAGAAAGGTAAGCAAGGGCACGACATGGCCCAAGCAAGGTAAGCATGACCCAAGAAAGGTAAGCAAGGGCACGACATGGCCCAAGCAAGGTAAGCATGACCCAAGAAAGGTAAGCAAGGGCACGACATGGCCCAAGCAAGGTAAGCATGACCCAAGAAAGGTAAGCAAGGGCACGACATGGCCCAAGCAAGGCAAGGCATGACCCAAGAAAGGTAAGCAAGGGCACGACATGGCCCAAGCAAGGCAAGGCATGACCAAGAAAGGTAAGCAAGGGCACGACATGGCCCAAGCAAGGCAAGCATGACCCAAGAAAGGTAAGCAAGGGCACGACATGGCCCAAGCAAGGCAAGCATGACCCAAGAAAGGTAAGCAAGGGCACGACATGGCCCAAGCAAGCAAGCATGACCCAAGAAAGGTAAGCAGGGCACGACATGGCCCAAGCAAGGTAAGCATGACCCAAGAAAGGTAAGCAAGGGCACGACATGGCCCAAGCAAGGCAAGGCATGACCCAGAAAGGTAAGCAAGGGCACGACATGGCCCAAGCAAGGCAAGGCATGACCAAGAAAGGTAAGCAAGGGCACGACATGGCCCAAGCAAGGTAAGCATGACCAAGAAAGGTAAGCAAGGGCACGACATGGCCAAGCAAGGCAAGGCATGACCCAAGAAAGGTAAGCAAGGGCACGACATGCCCAAGCAAGGCAAGGCATGACCCAAGAAAGGTAAGCAAGGGCACGACATGCCCAAGCAAGGCAAGCATGACCCAAGAAAGGTAAGCAAGGGCACGACATGGCCCAAGCAAGGTAAGCATGACCCAAGAAAGGTAAGCAAGGGCACGACATGGCCCAAGCAAGGCAAGGCATGACCCAAGAAAGGTAAGCAAGGGCACGACATGGCCCAAGCAAGGCAAGGCATGACCCAAGAAAGGTAAGCAAGGGCACGACATGGCCAAAGCAAGGCAAGGCATGACCAAGAAAGGTAAGCAAGGGCACGACATGGCCCAAGCAAGGCAAGCATGACCAAGAAAGGTAAGCAAGGGCACGACATGGCCCAAGCAAGGTAAGCATGACCCAAGAAAGGTAAGCAAGGGCACGACATGGCCCAAGCAAGGAAGCATGACCAAGAAAGGTAAGCAAGGGCACGACATGGCCCAAGCAAGGCAAGGCATGACCAAGAAAGGTAAGCAAGGGCACGACATGGCCCAAGCAAGGTAAGCATGACCCAAGAAAGGTAAGCAAGGGCACGACATGGCCCAAGCAAGGAGAAGCACCCAAGAAAGGTAAGCAGGGCACGACATGGCCCAAGCAAGGTAAGCATGACCCAAGAAAGGTAAGCAAGGGCACGACATGGCCAAAGCAAGGCAAAGCATGACCCAAGAAAGGTAAGCAATGACCCAAGCAAGGTAGGCATGACCCAAGAAAGGTAAGCAAGGGCACGACATGGCCCAAGCAAGGTAAGCATGACCAAAAGAAGGTAAGCAAGGGCACGACATGGCCCAAGCAAGGCAAGCATGACCCAAGAAAGGTAAGCAAGGGCACGACATGGCCCAAGCAAGGTAAGCATGACCCAAGAAAGGTAAGCAAGGGCACGACATGGCCCAAGCAAGGCAAGCATGACCCAAGAAAGGTAAGCAAGGGCACGACATGGCCCAAGCAAGGTAAGCATGACCCAAGAAAGGTAAGCAAGGGCACGACATGGCCCAAGCAAGGTAAGCATGACCCAAGAAAGGTAAGCAAGGGCACGACATGGCCCAAACAAGGTAAGCATGACCAAGAAAGGTAAGCAAGGGCAGGACATGGCCCAAGCAAGGCAAGGCATGACCCAAGAAAGGTAAGCAAGGGCACGACATGGCCCAAACAAGGTAAGCATGACCCAAGAAAGGTAAGCAAGGGCACGACATGGCCCAAGCAAGGTAAGCAAGACCCAAGAAAGGTAAGCAAGGGCACGACATGGCCCAAGCAAGGCAAGGCATGACCCAAGAAAGGTAAGCAAGGGCACGACATGGCCCAAGCAAGGTAAGCATGACCCAAGAAAGGTAAGCAAGGGCACGACATGGCCCAAACAAGGTAAGCAAGACCCAAGAAAGGTAAGCAAGGGCACGACATGGCCCAAGCAAGGCAAGGCATGACCCAAGAAAGGTAAGCAAGGGCACGACATGGCCCAGCAAGGTAAGCATGACCCAAGAAAGGTAAGCAAGGGCACGACATGGCCAAGCAAGGCAAGGCATGACCAAGAAAGGTAAGCAAGGGCACGACATGGCCCAAGCAAGGTAAGCATGACCCAAGAAAGGTAAGCAAGGGCACGACATGGCCAAGCAAGGCAAGGCATGACCCAAGAAAGGTAAGCAAGGGCACGACATGGCCCAAGCAAGGCAAGGCATGACCCAAGAAAGGTAAGCAAGGGCACGACATGGCCCACAGG
>NW_026614511.1:0-23836 GCF_020520425.1 Spinacia oleracea | reverse complement strand
CGTGCCCTTGCTTACCTTTCTTGGGTCATGCTTACCTTGTTTGGCCATGTCGTGCCCTTGCTTACCTTTCTTGGTCATGCCTTGCCTGCTTGGGCCATGTCGTGCCCTTGCTTACCTTTCTTGGGTCTGCTTACCTTGCTTGGGCCATGTCGTGCCTTTGCTTACCTTTCTTGGGTCATGCTTGCCTGGTTTGGGCCATGTCGTGCCCTTGCTTACCTTTCTTGGGTCTGCTTACCTTGCTTGGGCCATGTCGTGCCCTTGCTTACCTTTCTTGGGTCATGCTTACCTTGCTTTGGCCATGTCGTGCCCTTGCTTACCTTTCTTGGGTCATGCCTTGCCTTGCTTGGGCCATGTCGTGCCCTTGCTTACCTTTCTTGGGTCATGCCTTGCCTTGCTTGGGCCATGTCGTGCCCTTGCTTACCTTTCTTGGGTCATGCTTACCTTGCTTGGGCCATGTCGTGCCCTTTCTTACCTTTCTTGGGTCATGCCTTACCTTGCTTGGCCATGTCGTGCCCTTGCTTACCTTTCTTGGTCTTGCTTACCTTGTTTGGGCCATGTCGTGCCCTGCTTACCTTTCTTGGGTCATGCTTACCTTGCTTGGGCCATGTCGTGCCCTTGCTTACCTTTCTTGGGTCATGCCTTGCCTTGCTTGGGCCATGTCGTGCCCTTGCTTACCTTTCTTGGGTCTTGCTTACCTTGCTTGGGCCATGTCGTGCCCTTGCTTACCTTTCTTGGGTCATGCTTACCTTGTTTGGGCCATGTCGTGCCCTTGCTTACCTTTCTTGGGTCATGCCTTGCCTTGCTTGGGCATGTCGTGCCCTTGCTTACCTTTCTTGGGTCATGCTTGCCTTGCTTGGCCATGTCCTGCCCTTGCTTACCTTTCTTGGGTCATGCTTACCTTGTTGGGCCATGTCGTGCCCTTGCTTACCTTTCTTGGGTCATGCCTTGCCTTGCTTGGCCATGTCGTGCCCTTGCTTACCTTTCTTGGTCCTGCTTACCTTGCTTGGGCCATGTCGTGCCTTGCTTACCTTTCTTGGTCATGCTTGCCTTGCTTTGGCCATGTCGTGCCCTTGCTTACCTTTCTTGGGTCATGCTTGCCTTGCTTGGGCCATGTCGTGCCCTTGCTTACCTTTCTTGGGTCATGCCTTGCCTTGCTTGGGCCATGTCGTGCCCTTGCTTACCTTTCTTGGGTCATGCCTTGCCTTGCTTGGGCCATGTCGTGCCCTTGCTTACCTTTCTTGGGTCATGCTTACCTTGCTTGGGCCATGTCGTGCCCTTGCTTACCTTTCTTGGGTCATGCCTGCCTTGCTTGGGCCATGTCGTGCCCTTGCTTACCTTCTTGGGTCATGCTTGCCTTGCTTGGGCCATGTCGTGCCCTTGCTTACCTTTCTTGGTCATGCTTACCTTGCTTGGGCCATGTCGTGCCCTTGCTTACCTTTCTTGGGTCATGCCTTGCCTTGCTTGGGCCATGTCGTTCCCTTGCTTACCTTTCTTGGATCATGCCTTGCCTTGCTTGGGCCATGTCGTGCCCTTGCTTACCTTTCTTGGGTCATGCTTACCTTGCTTGGGTAATGTCGTGCCCTTGCTTACCTTTCTTGGGTCATGCCTTGCCTTGCTTGGGCCATGTCGTGCCCTTGCTTACCTTTCTTGGGTCTTGCTTACCTTGTTTGGGCCATGTCGTGCCCTTGCTTACCTTTCTTGGGTCATGCTTACCTTGCTTGGGCCATGTCGTGCCCTTGCTTACCTTTCTTGGGTCATGCCTTGCCTTGCTTGGGCCATGTCGTGCCCTTGCTTACCTTTCTTGGGTCTTGCTTACCTTGTTTGGGCCATGTCGTGCCCTTGCTTACCTTTCTTGGGTCATGCTTACACTTGTTTGGGCCATGTCGTGCCCTTGCTTACCTTTCTTGGGTCATGCCTTGCCTTGCTTGGGCCATGTCCTACCCTTGCTTACCTTTCTTGGGTCTTGCTTACTTGTATGGGGCTGTCGTTTGACCCTTGCTTACCTTTCTTGGGTCATGCCTGCCTTGCTTGGGCCATGTCGTGCCCTTGCTTACCTTTCTTGGGTCATGCTTCCTTGCTTGGGCCATGTCGTGCCCTTGCTACCTTTCTTGGGTCATGCTTGCCTTGCTTGGGTCATGCTTACCTTTCTTGGGTCATGGTTTTTGCATTGCTGGGCCATGTCGTGCCCTTGCTTACCTTTCTTGGGTCTTGGTTACCTTGCTTGGCCATGTCGTGCCCTGCTTACCTTTCTTGGGTGATGCTTACCTTGCTTGGGCCATGTCGTGCCCTTGCTTACCTTTCTTGGTCATGCTTACCTTGCATGGGCCATGTCGTACCCTTGCTTACCTTTCTTGGTCATGCCTTGCCTTGCTTGTGCCAGTCGTGCCCTTGCTTACCTTTCTTGGGTCATGCCTTGCCTTGCTTGGGACAGTCATGCCCTTACTTACCTTTCTTGGGTCATGCCTTGCCTTGCTTGGGCCATGTCGTGCCCTTGCTTACCTTTCTTGGGTCATGCTTACCTTGTTTGGGCCATGTCGTGCCCTTGCTTACCTTTCTTGGTCATGCCTTGCCTTGCTTGGCCATGTCGTGCCCTTGCTTACCTATCTTGGGTCATGCCTTGCCTTGCTTGGGCCATGTCGTGCCCTTGTTTCCTTTCTTGGGTCATGCCTTGCCTTGCTTGGGCCATGTCGTGGCCCTTGCTTACCTTTCTTGGGTCATGCTTACCTTGTTTGGGCCATGTCGTGCCCTTGCTTACCTTTCTGGGCATGGCTTGCCTTGCTTGGGCCATGTCGTGCCCTTGCTTATCCTTTTTGGGTCATGCCTTGCGTTGTTTGGGCCATGGTCGTGCCCTTGCTTACCTTTCTTGGGTCATGCTTACCTTGTTTGGGCCATGTCGTGCCCTTGCTTACCTTTCTTGGTCATGCCTTGCCTTGCTTGGGCCATGTCGTGCCCTTGCTTACCTTTCTTGGGTCATGCTTGCCTTGCTTGGGCCATGTCGTGCCCTTGCTTACCTTTCTTGGGTCATGCTTACCTTGCTTGGGCCATGTCGTACCCTTGCTTACCTTCTTGGGTCATGCCTTGCCTTGCTTGG
Organism: Spinacia oleracea; assembly: GCF_020520425.1. NCBI lineage: Eukaryota > Viridiplantae > Streptophyta > Magnoliopsida > Caryophyllales > Amaranthaceae > Spinacia > Spinacia oleracea. The sequence continues at coordinate 20,745 of NW_026614511.1, read as the reverse complement.
GCCATGTCGTGCCCTTGCTTACCTTTCTTGGGTCATGCCTTGCCTTGCTTGGGACATGTCGTGCCTTGCTTACCTTTCTTGGGTCATGCCTTGCCTTGCTTGGGCCATGTCGTGCCCTTGCTTACCTTTCTGGGTCATGCTTACCTTGTTTGGGCCATGTCGTGCCCTTGCTTACCTTTCTTGGTCATGCCTTGCCTTGCTTGGCCATGTCGTGCCCTTGCTTACCTATCTTGGGTCATGCCTTGCCTTGCTTGGGCCATGTCGTGCCCTTGCTTACCTTTCTTGGGTCATGCCTTGCCTTGCTTGGGCCATGTCGTGCCCTTGCTTGCCTTTCTTGGGTCATGCCTTGCCTTGCTTGGGCCATGTCGTGCCCTTGCTTACCTTTCTTGGGTCATGCTTCCCTTGCTTGGGCCATGTCGTTCCCTTGCTTACCTTTCTTGGGTCATGCCTTGCCTTGCTTGGGCCATGTCGTGCCCTTGCTTACCTCTCTTGGGTCATGCCTTGCCTTGCTTGGGCCAAGTCGTGCCCTTGCTTGCCTTTCTTGGGTCATGCTTACCTTGCTTGGGCCATGTCGTGCCCTTGCTTACCTTTCTTGGGTCATGCCTTGCCTTGCTTGGGCCATGTCGTGCCCTTGCTTACCTTTCTTGGGTCATGCTTCCCTTGCTTGGGCATGTCGTGCCCTTGCTTACCTTTCTTGGGTCATGCCTTGCCTTGCTTGGGCCATGTCGTGCCCTTGCTTGCCTTTCTTGGGTCATGCCTTGCCTTGCTTGGGCCATGTCGTGCCCTTGCTTACCTTTCTTGGGTCATGCTTCCCTTGCTTGGGCCATGTCGTGCCCTTGCTTACCTTTCTTGGCTCATGCCTTGCCTTGCTTGGGCCATGTCGTGCCCTTGCTTACCTTTCTTGGGTCATGCCTTGCCTTGCTTGGGCCATGTCGTGCCCTTGCTTACCTTTCTTGGGTCATGCCTTGCCTTGCTTGGGCCATGTCGTGCCCTTGCTTGCCTTTCTTGGGTCATGCTTACCTTGCTTGGGCCATGTCGTCCCCTTGCTTACCTTTCTTGGGTCATGCCTTGCCTTGCTTGGGCCATGTCGTGCCCTTGCTTACCTTTCTTGGGTCATGCCTTGCCTTGCTTGGGCCATGTCGTGCCCTTGCTTGCCTTTCTTGGGTCATGCTTACCTTGCTTGGGCCATGTCGTGCCCTTGCTTACCTTTCTTGGGTCATGCCTTGCCTTGCTTGGGCCATGTCGTGCCCTTGCTTACCTTTCTTGGGTCATGCCTTGCCTTGCTTGGGCCATGTCGTGCCCTTGCTTACCTTTCTTGGGTCATGCCTTGCCTTGCTTGGGCCAAGTCGTGCCCTTGCTTGCCTTTCTTGGGTCATGCTTACCTTGCTTGGGCCATGTCGTGCCCTTGCTTCCCTTTCTTGGGTCATGCCTTGCCTTGCTTGGGCCATGTCGTGCCCTTGCTTACCTTTCTTGGGTCATGCTTCCCTTGCTTGGGCCATGTCGTGCCCTTGCTTACCTTTCTTGGTTCATGCCTTGCCTTGTTTGGGCCATGTCGTGCCCTTGCTTGCCTTTCTTGGGTCATGCCTGTTAGGTTATGATACATATGACAATTCATAAATCATGCGGAAAAACCATTTAGCCAGGAATACATATTATTTACACATAATCATATAGCATAATTTAGATGCATACTCTTTGTTGCGTGCCCGAACCGAACAAGAACAAGTCTTTAGGACTCCAAGTGTCGTCCCTCCGTAGATAGTCCACAGCACGTCCGGATCCGCCTTAAGATTGACCAACCAGAATCGCCCTTAAGGTACTAGAATTTTCGGATCTCTTAGGAAAGAAATATGACTGAATTTTTCTCTCAAAAACTCACTTTGAATACTTGAATTAATCTCTTAAAATATGTGACCCTAGGCACGTATTTATAGAGTTATGGAAAGGGAATTGGAATCCTAGTAGGATACGAATTTAATTAAACTTAGAATTCTACAAGAACTCTAATTAATTAATTTATCCTTTTAGGAATAGGAATTTAATCATATACTAATTCTAATAGTTTTAGGAATCGTGCATGAACACAAACTCACACACACACGGCAGCCACGATGGGCCGCCCATGCGTGTGCGTGCGAGCAGCAGCCCACGCAGCGAGGCCATGGCCTTGGCGCGCGCTGGGCCTGCCTTGCGGTGGGCCTGGGCGCTGCCTTGGCTGGGCGCGCGTTTGGCTTGCTGGGCGATGGCCCGACTTCGTGTTGGGCCTTCGTCCGGCAGGCCTCGTCCGATGCTAATTCGTACGATACGATTCCGATTAAATTTCCGGTTCCGGAATTCATTTCCGATACGAACAATATTTAATATTTCCGATTCCGGAATCAATTTCCGTTTCGAACAAATATTTAATATTTCCGTTTCCGGAATTATTTTCCGATTCCGATAATATTTCCGATTCTGACAATATTTCCGTTTCCGGCAATATTTCCGATTCAGGTAATATTTCCATTTCCGATAATATTTTCCGATACGTACCATGTTTCCGTTTCCGGCAACATCTACGACTTGGATAATATTTATATTTCCGATACGATCCATATTTCCGTTTCCGGCAATATCATCGTTTCCGGAGTATTCATTTCTTGCCTGTGACGATCTCAGCTCCCACTGAAACCAAGATCCGTCGATTCCGAATATCCATAGATGGAGTATCTAATGCCATTAAATACTTGATCCGTTTTACGTACTATTTGTGTGACCCTACGGGTTCAGTCAAGAGTAAGCTGTGGATTAATATCATTAATTCCACTTGAACTGAAGCGGCCTCTAGCTAGGCATTCAGCTCACTTGATCTCACTGAATTATTAATTTGTAATTAATACTGAACCGCATTTATTAGACTTAACATAGAATGCATACTTGGACCAAGGGCATTATTTCCTTCAGTCTCCCACTTGTCCTTAGGGACAAGTGTGCATTTCCTAATTCCTTTGTCGCTCGATGCTTGCTCTTGAACATAAGGTAAGAGTTGTCATCCTTATTATGTCCAGAGGTGTTCCTCGGTTTCAGAGTTCAACTGATCAAATAAACAGATAATCATAGCCTATGATTCATCCGAGCACGGCCATGCATTTCACAGTTTCTAGCTCTCCGAGTGGCCTTGTACAACTTTTAAGCATCTCATCCCGATTTATGGGAGGACAATCCCAATCTTGCGATCTTGAGATTAGACTTCGTTTGATAGGTGATTACCTGAGCGTTGCCTTTATAGCCTCCTTTTACGGTGCGACGGTTGGTCAACGTCAAAGCAACCAGTTCTCAAACAAGTAATCTCAAATCACTCAGGTATTGAGGATTTAGTGTCTAATAATTTAATGAAATTTACTTATGATAGACTTTCATCTCTTACAGTAAAGTTTCATAGGTCTTGTCCGATACTAGTCTTCCCAAAGTAAGTATCTATGCAAATGATTATGACATTGCCATGTCCACATAGTTCAAGAAACAGAACTACTAGTTATCTTGCATTCTAATCGTCTAACGTTTTCTACGCGTCCAATTTTATAGAAAACTCCGACTAGGGACCATTTTCAACCTTTGACATTCAAGTTCACTTGATAGACATTTCTTAGTCACAGGACTGGTCCTGACAGTCTATCTTGAATATATCGTCAAATTTGAAGGGACTCATCATTTAATACTAAACCAAGATTAAATGGAATATGAAAACACATTTCATATATGATAAATGTTCAACCCCAATGTTTTATAACCATGGGCCTCAAACCCATCTTTAAAACAGTTCATGGAATTCAAAGCTATGCTTGATTTCCAGTGCTACAATGTGAGTGTTGTTTCTCACTTGTTGCATAGGTTTAGTTATCATGCTTTGCCAATCTTAACATCCTTTTCATCGAATGTTCTTTGAGATATGATGATAAGATCTTTTCGAGTTTGTTTATTATGTGATCTAGTCTTTCTTACTTCGATGGTGGTTTTACTCATTTTGCAATGAAGAACCATCAAGTTAGCAGACGTTTTTCTTGCTTCAAGAGTGGTTCTACGCATTTTTCAATGAAGAACCATCAAGCCAGCAGATAGGTGATCTACCCAAGTTCAGCGAAGAACTTTAAACAACCCTGTTTTATTGCTTCTTAGGCAATAATTACTTTTACTTCAACTGTATAGGTTGCTAGTGATGCTTTATTTGGATTTACCTATCCAGGCAGTTCATAGATATGTGGAAGATTCTCCAACTATATCTTAGAACATAGAAATTATTATTTTAATTTCCCACGCAACAACTCATGGTCTCCAACCCATGTTGCCATTTTCAAAACACGATGCTCTATAGCTCGTCCTTATCAATGGTTAACTCCAAAGGGTCTTGCTTGATCCTTTGCCAGTGTTTATGCGTGTAGCATCAATATTTAGCATATCTTTATTTCCTTGAATCAAGAACTATTCCTATGTACCATTTCAAGTACCATAAGTATTCTTGATCTCAATCTAGTTGATCTTCACTTAGATCAATAGAGATTGGTATATGTTCGTCATGCCTAAAGTCATACGATACGTTTTTGGCGATCCTCATATTATATCATACATGATAAATTCTTTTGCAGAATAATTCCCAATTGAATTCTATTCATGTAACTTTAGCTTATCTAGTTTCAGTAGATACTAAATTCAGCTAAATTCTTTGACATATAATATAGGTTAAGAATCTCATTTAGACTCTTTGATGTTTAACTTAGTAAATGCTTATACATAGTTCAAACATCCTTTACTTAGATTTATTCATATGGGTCGAATATCTCCAATGGAGTCTTTCGTGTTTGATTTAGTAAATGCTATTACTTAATCCAAAACAATATCATAAGATCTTTGTAAATAGATCTTAATACCCAGTATGTACTAAGTTTCGCCATGGTCTATCATTGATGAATAATTTCAAATCTAAGTCATTAGCATTTGAATGTTATTTCACAATAGAGAGATATGTGTGTGATACACATAGGACCAAATAAGTTTTTATGTACTCCCACTAAACTTCTTATACATCTATAAGAATCATGTATATTTTATGAAACTAAAATCCTTATTAGCTTCACTTAAAATACAGTTCCAATTCCCAATTGCTTGCTTAAATCTGTACTTTGATTTTATAAGCTAGCTTTCTTTTTCAAGCATTTATTTGGATCCACAAATTCTATGACATACCATGTACATATTATATTCCAACATTTGATTGAGGAATACGTTTTGTCATCCAATTGCTATATGTACCAATATGCAATTATTGCTTGAATTATAGACTTAAGCATTACGATTTTGCATGAGGTTTCAACACAATCCATGCCATGAATTTGCTTGTAACCTTTAGCAACTAATCTCGCTTTGTGTGTGAACACAATTTCATGTTTGATGGTTTTATCCTTAAAACAAACTTGCAACCAATAGGTGTGAAACTATTCTTGCAAATCAACAAAATTTCAATTTTGTCATCAAAACATTGAGTATGTTTTATGGCCTTTAACCAATTAAACATATAGTCTATATATGGCCTCTAACCATTTTAGGGAATCTGGGTTTCGTCATAGCTTTCTTGCAAGTCACTTCTTTTAGTTTGACTGCAAGTTGTAGGTTTCTTTACTATCTAATAGAAGAATTGCATAGTTTCAGTGACCTGAACTCCATGTTTCTTTACTATCTAATAGAAGAATCTCATAGTTCCAGTGACTTGAACTCTATGCCTACTAGGGTATAGAACATCAAACAATAGAATATCAATAGTCACTTGAAAGTCCTTTGAATATTCTGTTCTCCTTGAAGCACTTGTAAAGTCTTCTAAGAGATGTCTATTCTTTAAAGCCACTTCTAAAGTCTTTAAAGAATAAGTTCGGATTTTCTGAAGCACTTCGAAAAGCCTCCGGAATGTCCGTTTATGTTTGTTGTTCGCCTCGAAGACTTTCGAGGTCTATTTTCTCCCACTTGTCATTTTGGAAACGAATTTCCAAATAGGACATTATTTCGAGCAAACAAACATTATGTTCTCAAAAATTCGTGGTAGAAACAATACCCTTGTGTCTCATTTGAATAATCACAATGAAACATATATCTATACTTGGGGCCTTAGTTTGTTGAATAACAAACACTAAGCTCCCACTGAGTTTAGGAACTCTTTAGATATATTATGAAAAGATATTTTGAAATTACTTTTCAATAGCTTTGACGAATTTGGTTTAGTTTTGTGGTAGTTGAGCATTTTGTTTTAGAAATTATAGGAAAAGTCTTTATGATCCATCATTGATCGAGTCAAGTACTAATTGACTTCGATTATTCCAACTAAGATATGCCATATCTTATGGACCTAGATTGTGAAATTACAACACACAATCATTGATGATCATATTTGGTCTCAAGTAATCATCAACATGATCTAACCTAGATCTTTATGATTTCTTGCCAAGTGGATTTTATACTTCTGAATCTTTGAACTAGCCAAACAGATTCAACTTATATCATATTTGAGTAAATAAACCTATATTCACTCAAATCCATGTGAAATAATAAAGTCATAAAATCTTTCTTTTGCTTTGAACTCTATTGTCTAGGCGTTCTAACAATAGTTCATATCTTTTGTTACTTTCAACAAGTAAGATTAGTTGTCTTAAAATGATCTAGAAATCAATCAACTTTCAAAAGTCCATCAAAATAGAGCTTATGAATGTTAACTTGTTGATATGGTCTAAGCAACAATGCCAAAGATTAGTGGAACTCAATCAAGGGGTTGATTTGAACCTAGTAAAGTTCTTTAAAGAGTTGTTTGTTTTAATCAAGCATATTGACTCAACCTGTAATTGACCATTTCATTCAAATAACAAACAAACATTGTTTTTGTTTTTCTTGAATGTGAGTCTTTCTGTGTTTGAAGCAGAAATTTAGGTATGCTGATTATGGAACAAAATAGCCATTAAGTTCCAGCCTTTGAAAGGACTTAAAACAAACTAGATGACCCTACAATTAATGTAGCAATGCCATGCTTCATTTCCCACTTGTAGGTCATTAGTGTATCCTAGCTTCCATTGTTTGAGTTATTACCGAAGTAAGAACCTCAAGCGGTATATGATACCAAGGAAGTTTGATTGCTAGGTCACTTCTCTTTAAACATAAACTTATAGGTAGAAACGGAATCGTAAATTCCTTTCATTTGTTCCTCGTTTTCCTATTTCTTGTACCCTTTCTTATAGTCTTAAGAATTGAATTTTTTTAGTGTTGACTTTTATACTTTGTTAGACATGTCCAATGTCACCAACAAGGTTCTTTACCATTTTAATTTATGTTGAATATTTTGTTTCAACTAGATGATCTTACCAGACGCTTCTAAAGTTCTCTAAGTATCGATCTATTCGAATGTCTAGGGACTAGACTCATTCGAGAATTAAATGGACAAAGATATTAGGTTGTTAACCATTGGTAAAGCTGAGCGTTTTAAGCTCAATGCTTTATGATCTCAAAACTACATTGTATTTTGAATTCACAAGCACCAATTGGTTTGCCATTCGACTTTGATGTTCGAAAACAACCATAAAAGTCGCTATAAGAAACGTACATTTTAAATTGCTCAATTTCTCTCATTTCCGTGAATCGTTCTTGGATTCACTACCAATCGAGGAAATTTATTGTTACCTTTCTAAAAGGATTTACTGCAGTGCAAGATATTTAATTATAAACAATAATTAAAACATACATTGAAGCATGCAAAGTCTAAACATTTATCATGAATAATAACTTGAAAATGAAAGCAATCATGCAATTTAAACAATTCATTAGCATTTTATTCGAATTATGTGTTCCGGCAGGTGTGAATAAAATGATTCCAAGATCCTAAAATCATTGAAGAACTAAGCACAGTTTGTCGACTTAATCCTAAAACATCTTAGGTAAGCAAAAGCCTTTTGCTAATAGTCTAGAAACTATTCTTGGTTGATAGGTACGTCTAAGAACTTATTAGGTAAACCTATCGATTTTGCCAGGACATAAAAGGACTCCTTACTTATATCGTTGAGTTTCACCAAAACTAACATGTACTCACAATTATTTGTGTACCTTGCCCCTTTAGGACCAATAAGTAACACCTCGCTGAGCGAAAACTATTACTAGATTGATGTAAAGGATATCCAAGCAAGTGTATATTTTGGCATGGCACCTTTTAACTCAATTTTTAAGTTTGGAACTTAAGGCTCTTACTATGTTGGTTAGATTTTAAGTGAACTAAAATCCTTAATCATGCAACATAATCAAGCCACAATCTCATGCATAATTAAGACATATTTAAAGCAATAAATAACTTAAAGCATGCATAAGATAAATGTGATCTAGTATGGCCCGACTTCATCTTGAAGCTTTAACTTCAAAGTCCGTCTCGAAAATCTCCGTGGGAGGCACCATTTTCTTCAAATAGGATAAGCTATAATTAAAACTAATTACAACTATTTGATGGTACGCAGACCATATTTGAATTGAAAAACGACTTTGGTACTTTAGACCAATTACATTCAAATTAATGGTACGCAGACCATATTTTTTATCCTATTTGGGCCATACTAGTCACTTCATAACCTGCAAAACAGTACATATACAATATATACCATTCACCCATTCATTATCATGAATGGCCCACATAGCTGGTTAGTAAAACACATTATGCATCACGTAAACATTTGCAGCAATTAATCAAGGGCACCAATAATCTACCAATTATTCAGTCCTTATTAATTCTAATCAAGTTGTTTTAACCTTAAGGATTTGTAGACCTAATCAAGAGTTTTATGACTAAAAGGGCTCCCACTTAAACCAATAAATTCATATGCTTTACTAATTTTAAACATAAAAATGTATTTCAAGTCTAACCGGAAAGATACAAATTTAATTAAAATTTAAAGCTCATATAAATTTATAATTGAATCCAAAAATTTTAATTTAATTTCAGTCGTATTTAAATCAATTCATGATTTTAATTTTAGTAAAATAATTAGAATAAATAAAATTTATTATAATTACAATATTCAAAATCAAAATCCAAGAAATAATTTAAATTATTAATTTTAAAATTAATTAAAATTACGTAAACTGAAAAATTTCAAATTAAACATTCAAAACGATCTAATCGCAACGCAAACACCCTACGCATCGCACGCCCATGGGCCGCACGCACACAGCCATCGCTGGCCATGTGCGCGCAGCCCATGCGCTCGTCGCATAGCTGCTGCATCTCCATCGCAAGCCATCGCACGCTGTGGTGCTTGCTGTGCGCGCTCGCCAGCGCTCGCTGGGCGCGCTCCATCGCTCGCTGTGCGCGCGAGCCATTGCTCGCTGTGCGCGCGAGCCATCGATCGCTGTGCGCGCGACATCGCTCGCTGTGCGCGCGACATCGCTCGCTGTGCGCGCGACATCGCTCGCTGTGCGCGCGAGCCATTGCTCGCTGTGCGCGCGACATCGCTCGCTGTGCGCGCGAGCCATCGCGCGCGATCAACGCTGGGCGCAGCGCTCGTGGCACGCGAGCTTGCGCTCGCTGCGCGCGAGGCTGCGCGCTCTTGCACGAGGCTGTGCGCGTCGTGGCGCAGCTCGCTTGCTGCCTGCACGCGACTTCCATGGCTCGCCTTTCGCCCATGCCCATTCGTCCATAGCTCGTGGCCCACGACACAAGGCAGGGCTGCTGCCTTGTGCTCGTGCACCATGCCTTGCTCATTGCATTCGTGCCGCACGGGCGACGAGCTCCCTTGCTCGTCGTCGCATGCCCGCACTATACAACACCCCTTAAGGGTAACACGAAGCGTCCATTGCTTTGTGCGTGCAAGTTATATGAACGAATCGCATAAAAATTTAAAATTTATTTTAAAATTAATGACAAATTAATAAATAATATTAATTTCATAATTTTAGGGCGAAAAAATCGAAAATTTATTATTCAATTGATTTCCGATTATTATGGATTCAAGCCTAGGTCATAAAAATTTAAAATTTGTCATAAATTTACAATTTTTATGGTGGTTTTTAATCATAGGTTTCTAATTAAATTATAATTAATTATGAAAATCAAATTAATTCTAAATTATTCTAATTTTCAACAAATTAATCATAATTACAAATTAGATTGCATAATTAAAAGGCTAGGCATTCAAACTTGTTAAACATATACAGTAGGTCAATAAAAAATTCAAGATTTATCAACAAGAAACGCAAATATTTAATTTAACATCTTAAATTTACGAAATTTTGCATTCGAAAAACTAAAACCTTCGAAAAGTCATAGTTAGGCTTCGAATTTGAGAATTCTGGGTTCGGCAGAAAAATACTATTTTAGAATGCCTTTTACATGCGGAATTGACACAAAAATCACTCGATTTGGATGAGTAACGAAGAAACTGCCGAAAAACTGCGTACGTATAATTAAATAAACGCAATTTGCAATTAATTAACAATTACGAAAATTAATCACCCCTTTTAATTCTTGCAAATTTGTAATATTTAACCATGTTCATGCAATTTAGATTATGAAAATAATAAGGGGCTCGTGATACCACTGTTAGGTTATGATACATATGACAATTCATAAATCATGCGGAAAAACCATTTAGCCAGGAATACATATTATTTACACATAATCATATAGCATAATTTAGATGCATACTCTTTGTTGCGTGCCTTCCCTAGCTGCGCCCGAACCGAACAAGAACAAGTCTTTAGGACTCAAAGTGTCGTCCCTCCGTAGATAGTCCACAGCACGTCCGGATCCGCCTTAAGATTGACCAACTAGAATCGCCCTTAAGGTACTAGAATTTTCGGCACTCTTAGGAAAGAAATATGACTGAATTTTTCTCTCAAAACTCACTTTGAATACTTGAATTAATCTCTTAAAATATGTGACCCTAGGCACGTATTTATAGAGTTATGGAAAGGGAATTGGAATCTGAGTAGGATACGAATTTAATTAAACTTAGAATTCTACAAGAACTCTAATTAATTAATTTATCCTTTTAGGAATAGGAATTTAATCATATACTAATTCTAATAGTTTTAGGAATCGTGCATGAACACAAACTCACACACACACGGCAGCCACGATGGGCCACCCATGCGTGTGCATGCGAGCAGCAGCCCACGCAGCGAGGCCATGGCCTTGGCGCGCGCTGGGCCTGCCTTGCGGTGGGCCTGGGCGCTGCCTTGGCTGGGCGCGCGTTTGGCTTGCTGGGCGATGGCCCGACTTCGTGCTGGGCCTTCGTCCGGCAGGCCTCGTCCGATGCTAATTCGTACGATACGATTCCGATTAAATTTCCGGTTCCGGAATTCATTTCCGATACGAACAATATTTAATATTTCCGATTCCGGAATCAATTTCCGTTTCGAACAAATATTTAATATTTCCGTTTCCGGAATTATTTTCCGATTCCGATAATATTTCCGATTCTGACAATATTTCCGTTTCCGGCAATATTTCCGATTCTGGTAATATTTCCATTTCCGATAATATTTTCCGATACGTACCATGTTTCCGTTTCCGGCAACATCTACGACTTGGATAATATTTATATTTCCGATATGATCCATATTTCCGTTTCCGGCAATATCATCGTTTCCGGAGTATTCATTTCTTGCCTGTGACGATCTCAGCTCCCACTAAAACCAAGATCCGTCGATTCCGAATATCCATAGATGGAGTATCTAATGCCATTAAATACTTGATCCGTTTTACGTACTATTTGTGTGACCCTACGGGTTCAGTCAAGAGTAAGCTGTGGATTAATATCATTAATTCCACTTGAACTGAAGCGGCCTCTAGCTAGGCATTCAGCTCACTTGATCTCACTGAATTATTAACTTGTTAATTAATACTGAACCGCATTTATTAGACTTAACATAGAATGCATACTTGGACCAAAGGCATTATTTCCTTCAATGCCGTGCTTTGCTTGGGCCATGTCGTGCCCTTGCTTACCTTTCTTGGGTCATGCTTCCCTTGCTTGGGCCATGTCGTGCACTTGCTTACCTTTCTTGGGTCATGCCTGGCCTTGCTTGGGCCATGTCGTGCCCTTGCTTACCTTTCTTGGGTCATGCCTTGCCTTGCTTGGGCCAAGTCGTGCCCTTGCTTACCTTTCTTGGGTCATGCTTACCTGCTTGGGCCATGTCGTGCCCTTGCTTACCTTTCTTGGGTCATGCCTTGCCTTGCTTGGGCCATGTCGTGCCCTTGCTTACCTTTCTTGGGTCATGCCTTGCCTTGCTGGGCCATGTCGTGCCCTTGCTTGGCTTTCTGGGTCATGCCTTGCCTGCTTGGGTCCATGTCGTGCCCTTGCTTGCCTTTTATTGGTCATGCCTTGCCTTGCTTAGACCATGTCGTGCCCTGCTTGCCTTTCTTTGGTCATGCCTTGCCTTGCTTTGGCCATGTCGTGCCCTTGCTTGCCTTTCTTGGGCCATGTCGTGCCCTTGCTTGCCTTTCTTGGGCCATGTCGTGCCCTTGCTTGCCTTTCTTGGGTCATGCTTGCCTTGCTTGGGCCATGTCGTGCCCTTGCTTGCCTTTCTTGGGTCATGTCTTGCCTTGCTTGGGCCATGTCGTGCCCTTGCTTGCCTTTCTTGGGTCATGATTGCCTTGCTTGGGCCATGTCGTGCCCTTGCTGCTTTCTTGGGTCATGCATTGATTTGCTTGGGCCATGTCGTGCCCTTGCTTGCCTTTCTTGGGTCATACCTTGCCTTGCTTGGGCCATGTCGTGCCCTTGCTTAGAACCAACAAATTTTTTTTCAAAAAAAATTTTTTTAAAATATTTTTTTAGAATTTTTTTAGAATTTTTTTAGAATTTTTTTGATTTTTTTTTTTTTTTTCAAAAAAATAATTTTTCGCGTCAAATCGGGTCTCGGACAAAAAATTATGCGTCAAATCCGTCGAATGATCCAAAATTTTCAATCTGTCTAATGTCATGGGCATGTGTGGTGTCGTAGGGGGGCCGACCATGCCCAACGGTGCCCAACGATGCCCACAAGAGAGTTTTAAGCCAACCTTTACCATCCATCCTTCCACTCTCACCCTCCCCCTATAGAGGTTTATTTGAATTAGCTAAATTTTCCTAGTGAACACCCAAGTGACAGTAACATAATAATGGCTCAAACTTGAGTTTTTGTCATAATAATGCCCCGTTTTTTTTGTTGGAAAACCTTATATGGGCATTAAGCTTAATTTTCATGATTTTTTTTTTTTCAAAAAAATTATTTTTGTTTTCCGAAAATAGGGAAAATAGGGGTAAAAACGGGAAAAATAAGGGAAAAATTCAAAAAAATCTCAAAAAAATCCCAAAAAATTCAAAAAAATCCCAAAAAATTATTGGTGTTGAAATTTTTTATTTTTGGACCTATGGGGGTGCCCGTGTGGTCCCGGGTTGCTATTTTAGGGGTAAAAACGGGGAAAATCCCAAAAAATTCAAAAAAATCCCAAAAAATCTGAAAAAATAGGAAAAGACATATAGATATATATAGAAAACATTGGTGTTGAAATTTTTATTTTGGGACCTCGGGGGGTGCCCGTGTGGTCCCGGGTTGCTATTTTTGGAAAGTTTTCGGGAAAATTCATTCATAGTGGTCATTATTGTGCATGTGGTCCGATCGTTTTGCCTTGGGCCATGCCTTGAGTCCGATTGTTGTGCCTTGGGCCATGCCTTTCCCTTGCGTGCTTATGGATGCCATGCCCTTGGTCCATGTCAATGCGATCGTTAGGAATGCAACACAGAAAACCATCACTCGCCCAAGGCCTGTATAGCACTTGGAGCAAACACTGAAGAGGTTTATCGGCGTGCGGTTCACGGAGCCCGCCAGCTAAAAAAACCAAACACCACTCACACGCGTAGCGTACCGCTTGGCCAAGAAACAATGAGCTTGCATCCCACGACCACAAAGTGGCCGCAAGGATGGGCTAGATGTCCCCCGACTAGCACCGTTTGACGTGAAAGAAACAAACAAATCGAGGCGGGACAACACTGGCTAAGGTTAGCTAACACAACGTCAACTAGAATTGGACTGCACCCACATGCCGCTTGATATCGCCCGCATCCGGGAACGGTCCGCATCGAGTTTCGGAAACATTAGCACACTAAAGCCAAAAGGGACAAGAGGTTTGTTCAAAGATCGACGACGAGATTTAGTCCGCTCTCTAGTGTGCTGCTTGGTCCTCTGCCGCACACAAGAACAGTCCGAATCCGGTCATCGAGGCCCAAGCTCCCCTCGACTATAGTACCCGTTCCAGGTTTGCTCGAAGGAACGACGACGAGATTTAGTATTCTCTTGTGTGCTTCTTGGTCCGTTGCCCGCACACTAGAACACACCGCATCCGATCATGGATTCCCAAGCTCCCCTACAATACCTACGAGGTTTGTTCGAAGGACGACGTCAACTAGATTTTAGTCCGCGCTCGTGGGCTGCTCGGTCCGCTGCCAGCAAGAACAGACCGCATCCGGTCGACAAGTCCCAAACACCCCTCCGCTAACCCATCCGAGAGACGACCGCGGGACCATTGCGGCAGACGAAAAAACGAGGGCAAGTCGGGACGTTAGCCGTATTGCGGGCCAAATCCACCACCGTCATCCCCCGACTTTACGGAGCCGAAAAATTCCCTCAATGCATCGTTGGATTTTTTTTTCTGATAAACGAAAACTCAAGGTCAAGTCGGTACTATGGCCGTGTTGCAGGCCAATTCCACAACCGTCATCCCCCGAAATACTCCGTCAATCGAACCGTAACACCTTTCTTTGCTTACCTTGCTTGGGATATGCCTTGCCATGCCTTCCTCTTGACTTTCTTTGCCACGACTTTCCCTTGCTTACCTTGCTTGGGCCATGCCTTGCCACGACTTGCCCTTACATGCCTTTCTTTGCCACGACTTGCCCTTGCTTGCCTTGCTTGGGCATGGCGTGCCCTTACTTACCTTTCTTGGGTCATGCTTACCTTGTTTGGGCCATGTCGTGCCCTTGCTTACCTTTCTTGGGTCATGCCTTGCCTTGCTTGGGCCATGTCGTGCCTTGCTAACCTTTCTTGGGTCATGCTTACCTTGCTTGGGCCATGTCGTGCCCTTTCTTACCTTTCTTGGGTCATGCCTTGCCTTGTTTGGGCATGTCGTGCCCTTGCTTACCTTTCTTGGGTCATGCTTACCTTGCTTGGGCCATGTCGTGCCCTTGCTTACCTTTCTTGGGTCATGCTTACCTTGCTTGGGCCAGGTCGTGCCCTTGCTTACCTTTCTTGGGTCATGCCTTGCGTGCTTGGGCCATGTCGTTCCCTTGCTTACCTTTCTTGGGTCATGCCTTGCCTTGCTTGGGCGATGTCGTGCCCTTGCTTACCTTTCTTGGGTCATGCTTACCTTGCTTGGGCCATGTCGTGCCCTTGCTTACCTTTCTTGGGTCATGCCTTGCCTGGCTTGGGCCATGTCGTGCCCTTGCTTACCTTTCTTGGGTCTTGCTTACCTTGTTTGGGCCATGTCGTGCCCTTGCTTACCTTTCTTGGGTCAGCTTACCTTGCTTGGGCCATGTCGTGCCCTTGCTTACCTTTCTTGGGTCATGCCTTGCCTTGCTTGGGCCATGTCGTGCCCTTGCTTACCTTTCTTGGGTCTTGCTTACCTTGTTTGGGCCATGTCGTGCCCTTGCTTACCTTTCTTGGGTCATGCTTACCTTGTTTGGGCCATGTCGTGCCCTTGCTTACCTTCTTGGGTCATGCCTTGCCTTGCTTGGGCCATGTCCTGCCCTTGCTTACCTTTCTTGGGTCTTTCTTACCTTGTATGGGGCATGTCGTGCCCTTGCTTACCTTTCTTGGGTCATGCCTTGCCTTGCTTGGGCCATGTCGGCCCTTGCTTACCTTTCTTGGGTCATGCTTACCTTGCTTGGGCCATGTCGTGCCCTGGCTTACCTCTCTTAGGTCATGCTTACCTTGCTTGGCCATGTCGTGCCCTTGCTTACCTTTCTTGGGTCATGCCTTGCCTTGCTTGGGCCATGTCGTGCCCTTGCTTACCTTTCTTCGGTCATGCTTACCTTGCTTGGGCCATGTCGTGCCCTTGCTTACCTTTCTTGGGTCATGCCTTACCTTGCTTGGGTCATGCTTACCTTTCTTGGGTCATGCTTTGCCTTGCTTGGGCCATGGTCGTGCCCTTGCTTACCTTTCTTGGTCATGCTTACCTTGTTTGGGCCATGTCGTGCCCTTGCTTACCTTTCTTGGTCATGCCTTGCCTTGCTTGGCCATGTCGTGCCCTTGCTTACCTATCTTGGGTCATGCCTTGCCTTGCTTGGGCCATGTCGTGCCCTTGCTTACCTTTCTTGGGTCATGCCTTGCCTTGCTTGGCCATGTCGTGCCCTTGCTTACCTTTCTTGGGTCATGCTTACCTTGTTTGGGCCATGTCTGCCCTTGCTTACCTTTCTTGGTCATGCCTTGCCTTGCTTGGGCCATGTCGTGCCCTTGCTTACCTTTCTTGGTCATGCCTTGCCTTGCTTGGGCCATGTCGTGCCCTTGCTTACCTTTCTTGGGTCATGCTTACCTTGTTTGGGCCATGTCGTGCCCTTGCTTACCTTTCTTGGTCATGCCTTGCCTTGCTTGGGCCATGTCGTGCCCTTGCTTACCTTTCTTGGTCATGCTTGCTTTGCTTGGGCCATGTCGTGCCCTTGCTTACCTTTCTTGGGTCATGCTTACCTTGCTTGGGCCATGTCGTACCCTTGCTTACCTTTCTTGGGTCATGCCTTGCCTTGCTTGGGCCATGTCGTGCCCTTGCTTACCTTTCTTGGTCATGCCTTGCCTTGCTTGGGACATGTCGTGCCCTTGCTTACCTTTCTTGGGTCATGCCTTGCCTTGCTTGGCCATGTCGTGCCCTTGCTTACCTTTCTTGGGTCATGCTTACCTTGTTTGGGCCATGTCGTGCCCTTGCTTACCTTTCTTGGTCATGCCTTGCCTTGCTTGGCCATGTCGTGCCCTTGCTTACCTATCTTGGGTCATGCCTTGCCTTGCTTGGGCCATGTCGTGCCCTTGCTTACCTTTCTTCGGTCATGCCTTGCCTTGCTTGGGCCATGTCGTGCCCTTCACTAGTGGAAAACAGTCATTTGCATCGGTCATTTAAGCCCATTTGCGTCGCACATTGGTACGACGCAACTGGCCGCGACCGCAAATGAAAAAAGTCATTTGCGTCGCACTTTTGTGCGACGCAAATTTGAGTCATTTGCGTCGCAGTTTTACTAAACAGCGACGCAAATGACTTTTTTTTTGACATCCTGAAAAGTCATTTGTGTCGCTGTTTTACTAAACTGCGACGCAATGACTATCCAGGATGTCAAAAAAAAAAGTCATTTGTGTCGCTGTTTAGTAAAACTGCGACGCAAATGACTTTTTGGATAAAAAAAATACCTGCTGATTTTATTTAATCTACAGATTAAATAAATAAGCAGCTTTTAATACTACAAAAACACAAAATGCAAATATAGTGACATTCAATTTAAACAAAATTCCAGAATGTTAAAAGTTACAAAAATTATCAAAAGAACAAAAATATGGTATCGAAGCCGGAAAGATATACCGGAGCATCAACATCTAGACCTTACGGTTACAATATTCTATAGGGGAAATCCATGCAAGGACCCATCCCAAAAAAAGTGTTACTGGATGCCAAGTCTTCATGGACTTCCTTATATGGTAGCACAAACTTATTCACAAACCGAGACTCGTTATCAGAAAAATCATAGAACATTAAGATTATACTAGAGTGGTAGTATTATCGAGTGTAAATAGAGTGTGAAGCAGCAAAACCTATGCCTGAGGCATGTTTGAACTGTTTGTTCATCGAGTAATTCTTCTGCAAGGGTCTCAAGAATGCATTGCTAGGAGAAAAGAAAATTAAAAGAATATAAGAAATCTAAAAATAGCCTTTTTTCTCCAGGATAACACCCACACAAGCACAGAAAACAGCAATAACTCGACCTGTATTTCATAAAATACTTCAGAAATAGCCTTTTGCTTCAAACAAGAGTGCTGCAACGCCTATAACACGAAATATATGCCTGAAACATATTAAGACCAAGTTAAACGGAAAAAAAAAAAAAAAAAAGTAGAACAGTATTCCTCAGACATAACATAGTACTGTCAATCTGTAAAATTCAGAAAATGAAGCTTTAGGAAAAAAGAAGGTTCTGAAGGAAATGGAAGGAAGGGAGAAAAAGGCCACACCAAGTTCACATCTATCTACAACAACCAACAAACAGTAACCAAAAAGGAAAATTCCAGACAAGTTATTAAGTCCCAGAACTGTATATCTCAAAGGTTTTAGTATCAAACCTCTTTTTCCACCCTTTAGTGGAAAGTCAAGCCATGCAGTGCATAAAGGGAATGCTGAGATGATGATATCATGGTGAACATACAAGTTTGGGCCATCTTCTGTTCCTCTAAGATATAAACCTGAATGTCAAAAAGCTTATCAATCAGTAAATACTAACCAATACCTGCACGCCACGATCAGCTCTCCCCGAACAGAAAGGGGAAATGACAGCAATGATAAATTCACCCACTAGACCCCACCAAAATTAGTCACCAATAAGCTAGGTTGCAATAAGAGCTGATAAAACAATCATCTTTCACGTAACCCTTAATCCCACACCTTTTTCGTCTCTCTTAGACATAACAGAACCTTTCTCCATCAATGGCGTTATGGCATATATTGGCAAGACAGTATAAGTCCAGTACGACAATACTAGATGCATTTAGGATAATTTCTTCAAAAGATATTGCTAATACTCAACTCAAGAAAATATTATGGTCCCTAAACATTACAGAGAGAACATGATACTAGTCTGGAAACTATGATCAGTCACGAAAATTCTCTGAATATTCAAAGCTGAGACCAAAACTTATATAGGAAATTTCCATCAAGACAGAAAGTCAGTACCTCTTCTTTTGCACAACAAAACCCAAAAGAAAGGCAATCAAAGATCCAGTTTCTTCAGATGTTAGAGACAAAAACACATCATCCAACTTAGAGAAAAATATAACCTTGGAAGGTATACAGCTAAAACATTTGAGATATAGAAGTCATCAGACACCAGTCTCCTTGAACTGGAACAAAACACCGACGGACATTTTGGTGTTTGCAGTACCTGATTTTAGTTTCAGAACACCTAAATCTAAAGAATTTTCAATAAAAACAAATCAGTTACAAACTTCAATTCAGACTTTGCTTAGCTTGTTGTAACTCTCTATGATCCAATAGGATGCGCAAAGGTCAACAACATTAAGTACTCCGTAGCAAGAATGATGTGTTGAATCAACTTCTATCTATGAGATTGTTCAAAATTCAAATGTAGGGAACTAAAGTAATCAACTCATGTTTACAAACTATAGTTTCCATAATGAATTAGAAATATTTCTCTCTTCAAATAGAAAATATACTACGAGATATTTATACGAAGTAGATTTTATTAACGGCTACAAACGACCCAAGAAAGGTCAAAAGAGATCGGTAAAATAAGTTAAAGATTGTATCCAATGTTTTATGTCGGCAAGTAAAAGTACTTGTTCGTGAATTGAAATTCAAAACGTTAAGTGGTCGGTAAATTATGACAACTATATATCCTTATTAGGCTTGCATTTACTTAAATAACAAAATATGATATGATCAATAATATCTAGGTCTCTTCTTTCCGTATTATTCAAGGTTAGCAAGAGGTTGTCATTTGTTATTATTCAACTTCTATATTTAATTAGTGTTAATTGAAAGCAAACATAGTTAACCAATAATTTTGTCAGGTGGTCCAAGGAACGGATCAATCAGATAGTTGGTATACTGTCATCAGAATCCAAACACATAAAATAGAGCCACCAAACTTTCATTAGATTATATAATCTATTTACTATAACGAATTAGGCCTATGAAACCAGAGTTGATTACCACAAAAATCAGTCCCTCAAAACCCAACTAGGCCACTAATACATGATCAGATAATTACCATTACAATTTCAACATCAGTTACATGCTCTTTCGAGTAAAGTTTTTACTTGATTTACTAACAATATAAACCCTCAAACTTACTCGAATGCAACAGTGACAAGCATTTTAAAGCCAAGATCATGCTAAAAAAATAATCAACACAACCAGAAAATTAATTACCAAAGTCGATCAATTCTAAATGAAAACCCCAACACATATAACAAATACACAACACAGACGAAGTACTTCTACACATATAACAGTTTACTTAAATCAACAAACAAATACCTCTCTTATCTGTCAACCAAACACAAGAACCCAGAAAAATACGATAAAATCAATAAAATACGAGCATCAAGTCAAACAATCAGACAAAAATCCAATTATTACAATTTTGAAATGAAATTAGCAGATCCAGAATAACAAATAATCAATTAATAAAAAAATAAATAAACAAAAAAAAGGAGACAGAAAATGTTTTTACCTAAGCATGCCAAGATTGAGGAGCTCAAGAATGGCGTCATCTAAGATCCGACGATCATATTTCAACCAACATTTAAGTTCTTGAACAATATGAATCCCCCAACCAATTTGTGGATCTGTGTGTATACAAATCCTGATCACTATTTCCACCTTTTTCTCTCTCATCATTTTCCGCGATCTAAAACCCTCTTCAAATCTCTTGAGTTCTCACTCCTCATCTCCTTGGCCCCACCACACTCTCCTTCACTCAACCCCATATCGACGCCTTCTCCACCGCC
>NW_026614510.1:0-24240 GCF_020520425.1 Spinacia oleracea | reverse complement strand
GCATGACCCAGAAAAGTAAGCAAGGGGAGGGCACGACATGGCCCAAGCAAGGTAAGCATGACCCAAGAAAGGCAAGCAAGGGCACGACATGGCCCAAGCAAGGCAAGGCATGACCCAAGAAAGGTAAGCAAGGGCACGACATGGCCCAAGCAAGGCAAGGCATGACCCAAGAAAGGTAAGCAAGGGCACGACATGGCCCAAGCAAGGAAGCATGACCAAAGAAAGGTAAGCAAGGGCACGACATGGCCCAAGCAAGGCAAGGCATGACCCAAGAAAGGCAAGCAAGGGCACGACATGGCCCAGAAGGCAAGGCTGACCCAAGAAAGGAAGCAAGGGCACGACATGGCCCAAGCAAGGCAAGGCATGACCAAGAAAGGTAAGCAAGGGCACGACATGGCCAAGCAAGGCAAGGCATGACCCAAGAAAGGTAAGCAAGGGCACGACATGGCCCAAGCAAGGTAAGCTGACCCAAGAAAGGTAAGCAAGGGCACGACATGGCCCAAGCAAGGCAAGCATGACCCAAGAAAGGTAAGCAAGGGCACGACATGGCCCAAGCAAGGAAGCATGACCCAAGAAAGGTAAGCAAGGGCACGACATGGCCCAAGCAAGGCAAGGCATGACCAAGAAAGGTAAGCAAGGGCACGACATGGCCAAGCAAGGTACGCATGACCAAGAAAGGTAAGCAAGGGCACGACATGGCCCAAGCAAGGCAAGGCATGACCCAAGAAAGGTAAGCAAGGGCACGACATGGCCCAAGCAAGGCAAGGCATGACCCAAGAAAGGTAAGCAAGGGCACGACATGGCCCAAGCAAGGCAAGGCATGACCCAAGGAAAGGTAAGCAAGGGCACGACATGGCCCAAGCAAAGGTAAGCATGACCCAAGAAAGGTAAGCAAGGGCACGACATGGCCCAAGCAAGGCAAAGCATGACCCAAGAAAGGTAAGCAAGGCACACGACATGGCCCAAGCAAGGCAAGCATGACCCAAGAAAGGTAAGCAAGGGCACGACATGGCCCAAGCAAGGCAAGGCATGACCAAGAAAGGTAAGCAAGGGCACGACATGGCCCAAGCAAGGTAAGCATGACCCAAGAAAGTAAGCAAGGGCACGACATGGCCCAAGCAAGGCAAGGCATGACCCAAGAAAGGTAAAAGGGCACGACATGGCCAAGCAAGGCAAAGCATGACCCAAAAAAGGTAAGCAAGGGCACGACATGGCCCAAGCAAGGCAAGGCATGACCCAAGAAAGGTAAGCAAGGGCACGACATGGCCCAAGCAAGGCAAGCATGACCAAGAAAGGTAAGCAAGGGCAGACATGGCCCAAGCAAGGCAAGGCAGACCCAAGAAAGGTAAGCAAGGGCACGACATGGCCAAGCAAGGCAAGCATGACCCAAGAAAGGTAAGCAAGGGCACGACATGGCCCAAGCAAGGCAAGGCATGACCCAAAGAAAGGTAAGCAAGGGCACGACATGGCCAAGCAAGGCAAGCATGACCAAAGAAAGGTAAGCAAGGGCACGACATGGCCCAAGCAAGGCAAGGCATGACCCAAGAAAGGTAAGCAAGGGCACGACATGGCCCAAGCAAGGCAAGGCATGACCCAAGAAAGGTAAGCAAGGGCACGACATGGCCCAAGCAAGGCAAGGCATGACCCAAGAAAGGTAAGCAAGGGCACGACATGGCCCAAGCAAGGCAAGGCATGACCCAAGAAAGGTAAGCAAGGCACGACATGGCCCAAGCAAGGCAAGGCATGACCCAAGAAAGGTAAGCAAGGGCACGACATGGCCCAAGCAAGGCAAGGCATGACCAAGAAAGGAAAGGTAAGCAAGGGCACGACATGGCCAAGCAAGGCAAGGCATGACCCAAGAAAGGTAAGCAAGGGCACGACATGGCCCAAGCAAGGTAAGCATGACCCAAGAAAGGTAAGCAGGGCACGACATGGCCCAAGCAAGGCAAGGCATGACCCAAGAAAGGTAAGCAAGGGCACGACAGCCCAAGCAAAGCAAGGCATGACCCAAGAAAGGTAAGCAAGGGCACGACATGGCCCAAGCAGGCAAGGCATGACCCAAGAAAGGTAAGCAAGGGCACGACATGGCCAAGCAAGGTAAGCATGACCAAGAAAGGTAAGCAAGGGCACGACATGGCCCAAGCAAGGCAAAATGACCCAAGAAAGGTAAGCAAGGGCACGACATGGGCCAAGCAAGGCAGGCATGACCCAAGAAAGGTAAGCAAGGGCACGACATGGCCCAAGCAAGGCAAGGCATGACCAAGAAAGGTAAGCAAGGGCACGACATGGCCCAAGC
This sequence comes from Spinacia oleracea, assembly GCF_020520425.1. Lineage (NCBI taxonomy): Eukaryota > Viridiplantae > Streptophyta > Magnoliopsida > Caryophyllales > Amaranthaceae > Spinacia > Spinacia oleracea. Next base: position 21,944 of record NW_026614510.1, on the reverse strand, counting down.
AAGGCAAGCGACCCAAGAAAGGTAAGCAAGGGCACGACATGGCCCAAGCAAGGCAAGGCATGACCCAAGAAAGGTAAGCAAGGGCACGACATGGCAAGCAAGGCAAGGCATGACCCAAGAAAGGTAAGCAAGGGCACGACATGGCCCAAGCAAGGCAAGGCATGACCCAAGAAAGGTAAGCAAGGGCACGACATGGCCAAGCAAGGAAGGCATGAACCAAGCAAGGTAAGCATGGCCCAAGCAAGGAGCAGACCCAAGCAAGGTAAGGCATGACCCAAGAAGGGTAAGCAAGGGCACGACATGGCCCAAGCAAGGCAAAGCATGACCCAAGAAAGGTAAGAAGCAAGGGCACGACATGGCCCAAGCAAGGTAAGCATGACCCAAGAAAGGTAAGCAAGGGCACGACGGCCCAAGCAAGGCAAGGCATGACCCAAGAAAGGTAAGCAAGGGCACGACATGGCCCAAGCAAGGTAAGCAAGGGCCACGACATGGCAAGCAAGGCAGCATGACAAGAAAGGTAAGCAAGGGCACGACATGGCCCAAGCAAGGCAAGGCATGACCCAAGAAAGGTAAGCAAGGGCACGACATGGCCCAAGCAAGGTAAGGCATGACCCAAGAAAGGTAAGCAAGGGCACGACATGGCCCAAGCAAGGTAGGCATGACCCAAGAAAGGTAAGCAAGGGCACGACATGGCCCAAGCAAGGTAAGCATGACCAAGAAAGGTAAGCAAGGGCACGACATGGCCAAGCAAGGCAAGGCATGACCCAAGAAAGGTAAGCAAGGGCACGACATGGCCCAAGCAAGGCAAGGCATGACCCAAGAAAGGTAAGCAAGGGCACGACATGCCCAAGCAAGGCAAGGCATGACCCAAGAAAGGTAAGCAAGGGCACGACATGGCCCAAGCAAGGCAAGGCATGACCCAAGAAAGGTAAGCAAGGGCACGACATGGCCCAAGCAAGGCAAGGCATGACCCAAGAAAGGTAAGCAAGGGCACGACATGGCCCAAGCAAGGGAAGGCATGACCCAAGAAAGGTAAGCAAGGGCACGACATGGCCCAAGCAAGGCAAGGCATGACCCAAGAAAGGTAAGCAAGGGCACGACATGGCCCAAGCAAGGTAAGGCATGACCCAAGAAGGTAGGCAGAAGCAAGGCACGCATGGCCCAAGCAAGGCAAGGCATGACCCAAGAAAGGTAAGCAAGGGCACGACATGGCCCAAGCAAGGTAAGCATGACCAAGAAAGGCAAGCAAGGGCACGACTTGGCCCAAGCAAGGCAAAGCATGACCAAGAAAGGTAAGCAAGGGCACGACATGGCCCAAGCAAGGGAAGCATGACCCAAGAAAGGTAAGCAAGGGCACGACATGGCCCAAGCAAGGCAAGGCATGACCCAAGAAAGGTAAGCAAGGGCACGACATGGCCCAAGCAAGGTAAGCATGACCCAAGAAAGGCAAGCAAGGGCACGACTTGGCCCAAGCAAGGCAAGGCATGACCCAAGAAAGGTAAGCAAGGGCACGACATGGCCCAAGCAAGGCAAGGCATGACCCAAGAAAGATAAGCAAGGGCACGACATGGCCCAAGCAAAGGAAGCATGAGCCAAGAAAGGTAAGCAAGGGCACGACATGGCCAAGCAAGGCAAGGCATGACCCAAGAAAGGCAAGCAAGGGCACGACATGGCCCAAGCAAGGCAAGGCATGACCCAAGAAAGGTAAGCAAGGGCACGACATGGCCCAAGCAAGGCAAGCATGACCCAAGATAGGTAAGCAAGGGCACGACATGGCCAAGCAAGGCAAGGCATGACCAAGAAAGGTAAGCAAGGGCACGACATGGCCAAACAAGGTAAGCATGACCCAAGAAAGGTAAGCAAGGGCACGACATGGCCCAAGCAAGGCAAGGCATGACCCAAGAAAGGTAAGCAAGGGCACGACATGGCCCAAGCAAGGCAAGGCATGACCCAAGATAGGTAAGCAAGGGCACGACATGGCCAAGCAAGGCAAGGCATGACCAAGAAAGGTAAGCAAGGGCACGACATGGCCCAAACAAGGTAAGCATGACCCAAGAAAGGTAAGCAAGGGCACGACATGGCCCAAGCAAGGCAAGGCATGACCCAAGAAAGGTAAGCAAGGGCACGACATGTCCCAAGCAAAGCAAGGCATGACCCAGAAAGGTAAGCAAGGGCACGACATGGCCCAAGCAAGGCAAGGCATGACCCAAGAAAGGTAAGCAAGGGTACGACATGGCCCAAGCAAGGTAAGCATGACTCAAGAAAGGTAAGCAAGGGCACGACATGGCCCAAGCAAGGCAAACATGACCCAAGAAAGGTAAGCAAGGGCACGACATGGCCCAAGCAAGACAAGCATGACCCAAGAAAGGTAAGCAAGGGCACGACATGGCCCAAGCAAGGCAAGGCATGACCAAGAAAGGTAAGCAAGGGCACGACATGGCCCAAACAAGGTAAGCATGACCCAAGAAAGGTAAGCAAGGGCACGACATGGCCCAAGCAAGGCAAGGCATGACCCAAGAAAGGTAAGCAAGGGCACGACATGGCCCAAGCAAGGCAAGGCATGACCCAAGAAAGGTAAGCAAGGGCACGACATGGCCCAAGCAAGGCAAGGCATGACCCAAGAAAGGTAAGCAAGGGCACGACATGGCCCAAGCAAGGTAAGGCATGACGGAGTATTTCGGGGGATGACGGTTGTGGAATTGGCCTACGACACGGCCATAGTACCGACTTGACCTTGAGTTTTCGTTGTTCAGAAAAAAAAATCCAACGATGCATTGAGGGAATTTTTCGGCTCCGTAAAGTCGGGGGATGACGGTGGTGGATTTGGCCCGCAATACGGCTAACGTCCCGACTTGACCTCGTTTTTTCGTATGCCGCAATGGTCCCGCGGTCGTCTCTCGGATGGGTTAGCGGAGGGGAGTTTGGGACTTGTCGACCGGATGCGGTCTGTTCTTGCGGGCAGCGGACCGAGCAGCCCACGAGCGCGGACTAAAATCTAGTTGACGTCATCCTTCGAACAAACCTCGTAGGTATTGTAGGGGAGCTTGGGAATCCATGATCGGATGCGGTGTGTTCTAGTGTGCGGGCAACGGACCAAGAAGCACACAAGAGCATACTAAATCTCGTCGTCGTTCCTTCGAGCAAACCTGGAACGGGTACTATAGTCGAGGGGAGCTTGGGCCTCGATGACCGGATTCGAACTGTTCTTGTGTGCGGGCAGAGGACCAAGCAGCACACTAGAGAGCGGACTAAATCTCGTCGTCGATCTTTGAACAAACCTCTTGTCCCTTTTGGCTTTAGTGTGCTAATGTTTCCGAAACTCGATGCGGACCGTTCCCGGATGCGGGCGATATCAAGCGGCATGTGGGTGCAGTCCAATTCTAGTCGACGTTGTGTTAGCTAACCTTAGCCAGTGTTGTCCCGCCTCGATTTGTTTGTTTCTTTCACGTCAAACGGTGCTAGTCGGGGGACATCTAGCCCATCCTTGCGGCCACTTTGTGGTCGTGGGATGCAAGCTCGTTGTTTCTTGGCCAAGCGGTACGCTACGCGTGTGAGTGGTGTTTGGTTTTTTTAGCTGGCGGGCTCCGTGAACCGCACGCCGATAAACCTCTTCAGTGTTTGCTCCAAGTGCTATACAGGCCTTGGGCGAGTGATGGTTTTCTGTGTTGCATTCCTAACGATCGCATTGACATGGACCAAGGGCATGGCATCCATAAGCACGCAAGGGAAAGGCATGGCCCAAGGCACAACAATCGGACCCAAGGCATGGCCCAAGGCAAAACGATCGGACCACATGCACAATAATGACCACTATGAATGAATTTTCCCGAAAACTTTCCAAAAATAGCAACCCGGGACCACACGGGCACCCCCCGAGGTCCCAAAATAAAAAATTTCAACACCAATGTTTTCTATATATATTTATATGTCTTTTCCTATTTTTTCGGATTTTTTGGGATTTTTTTGAATTTTTTGGGATTTTCCCCGTTTTTACCCCTAAAATAGCAACCCGGGACCACACGGGCACCCCCCTAGGTCCAAAAATAAAAAATTTCAACACCAATAATTTTTTGGGATTTTTTTGAATTTTTTGGGATTTTTTGGGATTTTTTTGAGATTTTTTGAATTTTTCCCTTATTTTTCCCGTTTTTACCCCTATTTTCCCTATTTTCGGAAAACAAAAATAATTTTTTTGAAAAAAAAAAATCATGAAAATTAAGCTTAATGCCCATATAAGGTTTTCCAACAAAAAAAACGGGGCATTATTATGACAAAAACTCAAGTTTTGAGCCATTATTATGTTACTGTCACTTGGGTGTTCACTAGGAAAATTTAGCTAATTCAAAATAAACCTCTATAGGGGGAGGGTGAGAGTGGAAGGATGGATGGTCAAGGTTGGCTTAAAACTCTCTTGTGGGCACCGTTGGGCACCGTTGGGCATGGTCGGCCCCCCTACGACACCACACATGCCCATGACATTAGACGGATTGAAAATTTTGGATCATTCGACGGATTTGACGCATAATTTTTTGTCCGAGACCCGATTTGACGCGAAAAAATATTTTTTTGAAAAAAAAAAAAAAAATCAAAAAAATTCTAAAAAAATTCAAAAAAAATATTTTAAAAAATTTTTTTTTGAAAAAAAATTTGTTGGCTCTAAGCAAGGGCACGACATGGCCCAAGCAAGGCAAGGTATGACCCAAGAAAGGCAAGCAAGGGCACGACATGGCCCAAGCAAAGCAATGCATGACCCAAGAAAGGCAAGCAAGGGCACGACATGGCCCAAGCAAGGCAATCCATGACCCAAGAAAGGCAAGCAAGGGCACGACATGGCCCAAGCAAGGCAAGACATGACCCAAGAAAGGCAAGCAAGGGCACGACATGGCCCAAGCAAGGCAAAGCATGACCCAAGAAAGGCAAGCAAGGGCACGACATGGCCCAAGAAAGGCAAGCAAGGGCACGACATGGCCCAAGCAAAGCAAGGCATGACCAAAGAAAGGCAAGCAAGGGCACGACATGGCCTAAGCAAGGCAAGGCATGACCCAAGAAAGCCAAGCAAGGGCACGACATGACCCAAGCAAGGCAAGGCATGACCCAAGAAAGCCAAGCAAGGGCACGACATGGCCCAAGCAAGGCAAGGCATGACCCAAGAAAGGTAAGCAAGGGCACGACATGGCCCAAGCAAGGCAAGGCATGACCCAAGAAAGGTAAGCAAGGGCACGACATGGCCCAAGCAAGGTAAGCATGACCCAAGAAAGCAAGCAAGGGCACGACTTGGCCCAAGCAAGGCAAGGCATGACCCAAGAAAGGCAAGCAAGGGCACGGCATGGCCCAAGCAGGCAAGGCATGACCCAAGAAAGGTAAGCAAGGGCACGACATGGCCCAAGCAAGGTAAGCATGACCCAAGAAAGGTAAGCAAGGGCACGACATGGCCCAAGCAAGGCAAGGCATGACCCAAGAAAGGCAAGCAAGGGCACGACATGGCCCAAGCAAGGCAAGGCATGACCCAACAAAACGTAAGCAAGGGCACGACATGGCCCAAGCAAGGGAAGCATGACCCAAGAAAGGTAAGCAAGGGCACGACATGGCCCAAGCAAGGCAAGGCATGACCCAAGAAAGCTACGCAAGGGCACGACATGGCCCAAGCAAGGTAAGCATGACCCAAGAAAGGCAAGCAAGGGCACGACTTGGCCCAAGCAAGGCAAGGCATGACCCAAGAAAGGAAAGCAAGGGCACGACATGGCCCAAGCAAGGCAAGGCATGACCCAAGAAAGGTAAGCAAGGGCACGACATGGCCCAAGCAAGGCAAGGCATGACCCAAGAAAGGTAAGCAAGGGCACGACATGGCCCAAGCAAGGGAAGCATGACCCAAGAAAGGTAAGCAAGGGCACGACATGGCCCAAGCAAGGCAAGGCATGACCCAAGAAAGGTAAGCAAGGGCACGACATGGCCCAAGCAAGGTAAGCATGACCCAAAAAAGGTAAGCAAGGGCACGACATGGCCCAAGCAAGGCAAGGCATGACCCAAGAAAGGTAAGCAAGGGCACGACATGGCCCAAGCAAGGTAAGCATGACCCAAGAAAGGCAAGCAAGGGCACGACTTGGCCCAAGCAAGGCAAGGCATGACCCAAGAAAGGTAAGCAAAGGCACGACATGGCCCAAGCAAGGGAAGCATGACCCAAGAAAGGTAAGCAAGGGCACGACATGGCCCAAGCAAGGCAAGGCATGACCCAAGAAAGGTAAGCAAGGGCACGACATGGCCCAAGCAAGGTAAGCATGACCCAAGAAAGGCAAGCAAGGGCACGACTTGGCCCAAGCAAGGCAAGGCATGACCCAAGAAAGGTAAGCAAGGGCACGACATGGCACAAGCAAGGCAAGGCATGACCCAAGAAAGATAAGCAAGGGCACGACATGGCCCAAGCAAAGGAAGCATGACCCAAGAAAGGTAAGCAAGGGCACGACATGGCCCAAGCAAGGCAAGGCATGACCCAAGAAAGGTAAGCAAGGGCACGACATGGCCCAAGCAAGGCAAGGCATGACCCAAGAAAGGTAAGCAAGGGCACGACATGGCCCAAGCAAGGCAAGGCATGACCCAAGAAAGGTAAGCAAGGGCACGACATGGCCAAGCAAGGCAAGGCATGACCAAGAAAGGTAAGCAAGGGCACGACATGGCCCAAACAAGGTAAGCATGACCCAAGAAAGGTAAGCAAGGGCACGACATGGCCCAAGCAAGGCAAGGCATGACCCAAGAAAGGTAAGCAAGGGCACGACATGTCCCAAGCAAAGCAAGGCATGACCCAAGAAAGGTAAGCAAGGGCACGACATGGCCCAAGCAAGGCAAGGCATGACCCAAGAAAGGTAAGCAAGGGTACGACATGGCCCAAGCAAGGTAAGCATGACTCAAGAAAGGTAAGCAAGGGCACGACATGGCCCAAGCAAGGCAAACATGACCCAAGAAAGGTAAGCAAGGGCACGACATGGCCCAAGCAAGACAAGCATGACCCAAGAAAGGTAAGCAAGGGCACGACATGGCCCAAGCAAGGCAAGGCATGACCAAGAAAGGTAAGCAAGGGCACGACATGGCCCAAACAAGGTAAGCATGACCCAAGAAAGGTAAGCAAGGGCACGACATGGCCCAAGCAAGGCAAGGCATGACCCAAGAAAAGGTAAGCAAGGGCACGACATGGCCCAAGCAAGGCAAGGCATGACCCAAGAAAGGTAAGCAAGGGCACGACATGGCCAAGCAAGGCAAGGCATGACCCAGAAAGGTAAGCAAGGGCACGACATGGCCCAAGCAAGGTAAGGCATGACCCAAGCAAGGTAAGGCATGACCCAAGCAAGGGTAAGCATGACCCAAGCAAGGTAAGGCATGACCCAAGAAAGGTAAGCAAGGGCACGACATGGCCCAAGCAAGGTAAGCATGACCCAAGAAAGGTAAGCAAGGGCACGACATGGCCCAAACAAGGTAAGCAAGACCCAAGAAAGGTAAGCAAGGGCAGGACATGGCCCAAGCAAGGCAAGGCATGACCCAAGAAAGGTAAGCAAGGGCACGACATGGCCCAAGCAAGGTAAGCAAGGGCACGACATGGCCCAAGCAAGGCAAGGCATGACCCAAGAAAGGTAAGCAAGGGCACGACATGTCCCAAGCAAGGCAAGGCATGACCCAAGAAAGGTAAGCAAGGGCACGACATGGCCCAAGCAAGGCAAGGCATGACCCAAGAAAGGTAAGCAAGGGCACGACATGGCCCAAGCAAGGCAAGGCATGACCCAAGAAAGGTAAGCAAGGGCACGACATGGCCCAAGCAAGGGAAGCATGACCCAAGAAAGGTAAGCAAGGGCACGACATGGCCCAAGCAAGGCAAGGCATGACCCAAGAAAGGTAAGCAAGGGCACGACATGGCCCAAGCAAGGTAAGCATGACCCAAGAAAGGTAAGCAAGGGCACGACATGGCCCAAGCAAGGCAAGGCATGACCCAAGAAAGGTAAGCAAGGGCACGACATGGCCCAAGCAAGGTAAGCATGACCCAAGAAAGGCAAGCAAGGGCACGACTTGGCCCAAGCAAGGCAAGGCATGACCCAAGAAAGGTAAGCAAGGGCACGACATGGCCCAAGCAAGGGAAGCATGACCCAAGAAAGGTAAGCAAGGGCACGACATGGCCCAAGCAAGGCAAGGCATGACCCAAGAAAGGTAAGCAAGGGCACGACATGGCCCAAGCAAGGTAAGCATGACCCAAGAAAGGCAAGCAAGGGCACGACTTGGCCCAAGCAAGGCAAGGCATGACCCAAGAAAGGTAAGCAAGGGCACGACATGGCCCAAGCAAGGCAAGGCATGACCCAAGAAAGGTAAGCAAGGGCACGACATGGCCCAAGCAAGGAAGCATGAGCCAAGAAAGGTAAGCAAGGGCACGACATGGCCCAAGCAAGGCAAGGCATGACCCAAGAAAGGCAAGCAAGGGCACGACATGGCCCAAGCAAGGCAAGGCATGACCCAAGAAGGTAAGCAAGGGCACGACATGGCCCAAGCAAGGCAAGGCATGACCCAAGATAGGTAAGCAAGGGCACGACATGGCCAAGCAAGGCAAGGCATGACAAGAAAGGTAAGCAAGGGCACGACATGGCCCAAACAAGGTAAGCATGACCCAAGAAAGGTAGCAAGGGCACGACATGGCCCAAGCAAGGCAAGGCATGACCCAAGAAGGTAAGCAAGGGCACGACATGGCCCAAGCAAGGCAAGGCATGACCCAAGATAGGTAAGCAAGGGCACGACATGGCCAAGCAAGGCAAGGCATGACCAAGAAGGTAAGCAAGGGCACGACATGGCCCAAACAGGTAAGCATGACCCAAGAAAGGTAAGCAAGGGCACGACATGGCCCAAGCAAGGCAAGGCATGACCCAAGAAAGGTAAGCAAGGGCACGACATGTCCCAAGCAAAGCAAGGCATGACCAAGAAAGGTAAGCAAGGGCACGACATGGCCCAAGCAGGCAGGCAGACCCAAGAAAGGTAAGCAAGGGTACGACATGGCCCAAGCAAGGTAAGCATGACTCAAGAAAGGTAAGCAAGGGCACGACATGGCCCAAGCAAGGCAAACATGACCCAAGAAAGGTAAGCAAGGGCACGACAGGCCCAAGCAAGACAAGCATGACCCAAGAAAGGTAAGCAAGGGCACGACATGGCCCAAGCAAGGCAAGGCATGACCAAGAAAGGTAAGCAAGGGCACGACATGGCCCAAACAAGGTAAGCATGACCCAAGAAAGGTAAGCAAGGGCACGACATGGCCCAAGCAAGGCAAGGCATGACCCAAGAAAGGTAAGCAAGGGCACGACATGGCCCAAGCAAGGCAAGGCATGACCCAAGAAAGGTAAGCAAGGGCACGACATGGCCCAAGCAAGGCAAGGCATGACCCAAGAAAGGTAAGCAAGGGCACGACATGGCCCAAGCAAGGTAAGGCATGACGGAGTATTTCGGGGGATGACGGTTGTGGAATTGGCCTACGACACGGCCATAGTACCGACTTGACACTTGAGTTTTCGTTGTTCAGAAAAAAAAAATCCAACGATGCATGAGGGAATTTTTCGCGCCGTAAAGTCGGGGGATGACGTTGGTGGATTTGGCCCGCAATACGGCTAACGTCCCGACTTGACCTCGTTTTTTCGTAGCCGCAATGGTCCGCGGTCGTCTCTCGGATGGGTTAGCGGAGGGGAGTTTGGGACTGTCGACCGGATGCGGTCTGTTCTTGCGGGCAGCGGACCGAGCAGCCCACGAGCCGCGGACTAAAATCTAGTTGACGTCATCCTTCGAACAAACCTCGTAGGTATTGTAGGGGAGCTTGGGAATCCATGATCGGATGCGGTGTGTTCTAGTGTGCGGGCAACGGACCAAGAAGCACACAAGAGCATACTAAATCTCGTCGTCGTTCCTTCGAGCAAACCTGGAACGGGTACTATAGTCGAGGGGAGCTTGGCCTCGATGACCGGATTCGAACTGTTCTTGTGTGCGGGCAGAGGACCAAGCAGCACACTAGAGAGCGGACTAAATCTCGTCGTCGATCTTTGAACAAACCTCTTGTCCCTTTTGGCTTTAGTGTGCTAATGTTTCCGAAACTCGATGCGGACCGTTCCCGATGCGGGCGATATCAAGCGGCATGTGGGTTGCAGTCCAATTCTAGTCGACGTTGTGTTAGCTAACCTTAGCCAGTGTTTGTCCCGCCTCGATTTGTTGTTTCTTCACGTCAAACGGTGCTAGTCGGGGGACATCTAGGCCATCCTGCGGCCACTTTGTGGTCGTGGGATGCAAGCTCGTTGTTTCTTGGCCAAGCGTACGCTACGCGTGTGAGTGGTGTTTGGTTTTTTTAGCTGGCGGGCTCCGTGAACCGCACGCCGATAACCTCTTCAGTGTTTGCTCCAAGTGCTATACAGGCCTTGGGCGGAGTGATGGTTTTCTGTGTTGCATTCCTAACGATCGCATTGACATGGACCAAGGGCATGGCATCCATAAGCACGCAAGGGAAAGGCATGGCCCAAGGCACACAATCGGACCCAAGGCATGGCCCAAGGCAAAACGATTCGGACCACATGCACAATAATGACCACTATGAATGAATTTTCCCGAAAACTTTCCAAAAATAGCAACCCGGGACCACACGGGCCACCCCCCGATGGTCCCAAAATAAAAAATTTCAACACCAATGTTTCTATATATTATATCTGTCTTTTCCTATTTTTTCGGATTTTTTGGGATTTTTTTGAATTTTTTGGGATTTTCCCCGTTTTTACCCCTAAAATAGCAACCCGGGACCACACGGGCACCCCCCTAGGTCCAAAAATAAAAAATTTCAACACCAATAATTTTTTGGGATTTTTTTGAATTTTTTGGGGATTTTTTGGGATTTTTTTGAGATTTTTTTGAATTTTTTCCCTTATTTTTCCCGTTTTTTACCCCTATTTTCCCTATTTTCGGAAAACAAAAATAATTTTTTTGAAAAAAAAAAAAATCATGAAAATTAAGCTTAATGGCCCATATAAGGTTTTCCAACAAAAAAAACGGGGCATTATTATGACAAAAACTCAAGTTTTGAGCCATTATTATGTTACTGTCACTTGGGTGTTCACTAGGAAAATTAGCTAATTCAAAATAAACCTCTATAGGGGAGGGTGAGAGTGGAAGGATGGATGGTCAAGGGTTGGCTTAAAACTCTCTTGTGGGCACCGTTGGGTCACCGTTGGGGCATGGTCGGCCCCCCTACGACACCACACATGCCCATGACATTAGACGGATTGAAAATTTGGATCATTCGACGGATTGGACGCATTAATTTTTGTCCGAGACCCCGATTTGACGCGAAAAAATATTTTTTTGAAAAAAAAAAAAAAAAATCAAAAAAATTCTAAAAAAATTCAAAAATTTGTTGGCTCTAAGCAAGGTAAGGCATGACCCAAGCAAGGTAAGGCATGACCCAAGCAAGGTAAGCATGACCCAAGCAAGGTAAGGCATGACCCAAGAAAGGTAAGCAAGGGCACGACATGGCCCAAGCAAGGTAAGCATGACCCAGAAAGGTAAGCAAGGGCCGACTGGCCCAAACAAGGTAGCAAGACCCAAGAAAGGTAGCAAGGGCAGGACATGGCCCAATCAAGGCAAGGCATGACCCAGAAAGGTAAGCAGAGGGCAACGACATGGCCCAGCAAGGTAAGCAAGGGCACGACATGGCCCAAGCAAGGCAAGGCATGACCCAAGAAAGGTAAGCAAGGGCAACGACATGTCCCAAGCAAGGCAAGGCATGACCCAAGAAAGGTAAGCAGGCACGACATGGCCCAAGCAAGGCAAGCATGACCCAAGAAAGGTAGCAAGGGCACGACATGGCCCAAGCAAGGCAAGGCAATGACCCAAGAAAGGTAAGCAAGGGCACGACATGGCCCAAGCAAGGGAAGCATGACCCAAGAAAGGTAAGCAAGGGCACGACATGGCCCAAGCAAGGCAAGGCATGACCCAAGAAAGGTAAGCAAGGGCACGACATGGCCCAAGCAAGGTAAGCATGACCCAAGAAAGGTAGCAGGGCACGACATGGCCAAGCAAGGCAAGGCATGCCCCAGAAAGGTAAGCAAGGGCACGACATGGCCAAGCAAGGTAAGCATGACCCAAGAAAGGCAAGCAGGGCACGACTTGGCCCAAGCAAGGCAAGGCATGACCCAAGAAAGTAAGCAAGGGCACGACATGGCCCAAGCAAGGGAAGCATGACCCAAGAAGGTAGCAAGGGCACGACATGGCCCAAGCAAGGCAAGGCATGACCCGAAAGGTAAGCAAGGGCACGACATGGCCCAAGCAAGTAAGCTGACCCAAGAAAGGCAAGCAGGGCACGACTTGGCCCAAGCAAGGCAAGGCATGACCCAAGAAAGGTAAGCAAGGGCACGACATGGCCCAAGCAAGGCAAGGCATGACCCAAGAAAGATAAGCAAGGGCAACGACATGGCCCAAGCAAAGGAAGCATGAGCCAAGAAAGGTAAGCAAGGGCACGACATGGCCCAAGCAAGGCAAGGCATGACCCAAGAAAGCAAGCAAGGGCACGGACATGGCCCAAGCAAGGCAAGGCATGACCCAAGAAAGGTAAGCAAGGGCACGACATGGCCCAAGCTGAAGGAAATAATGCCCTTGGTCCAAGTATGCATTCTATGTTAAGTCTAATAAATGCGGTTCAGTATTAATTAACAAGTTAATAATTCAGTGAGATCAAGTGAGCTGAATGCCTAGCTAGAGGCCGCTTCAGTTCAAGTGGAATTAATGATATTAATCCACAGCTTACTCTTGACTGAACCCGTAGGGTCACACAAATAGTACGTAAACGGATCAAGTATTTAATGGCATTAAATACTCCATCTATGAATATTCGGAACCGACGGATCTTGGTTTCAGTGGGAGCTAAGATCGTCACAGGCAAGAAATGAATACTCCGGAAACGATGATATTGCCGGAAACGGAAATATGGATCGTATCGGAAATATGAATATTATCCAAGTCGTAGATGTTGCCGGAAACGGAAACATGGTACGTATCGGAAAATATTATTGGAAATGGAAATATTACCAGAATCGGAAATATTACCGGAAACGGAAATATTGTCAGAATCGGAAATATTACCGGAATCGGAAAATAATTCCGGAAACGGAAATATTAAATATTTGTTCGAAACGGAAATTAATTCCGGAATCGGAAATATTGAATATTGTTCGTATCGGAAATAGATTCCGGAAATGGAAATTTAATCGGAAGCGTATCGTACGAATTAGCATCGGACGAGGCCTGCCGGACGAAGGCCCAGCACGAAGCCAGGCCATCGCCCAGCAAGCACGCACGCCACAGCCCAGCGCGCACAAGGCCGCGCATGCGTGGGCCGCGCTGCGTGGGCTGCTGCTCGCATGCGTGGGCAGCCCTTGTGGCTGCCGTGTGTGTGTGAGTTTGAGCTCATGCGAGATTCCTGAATCTGCAAGAGTCAGTGTATGATTAAATGTCTATTCCTATTGGATAAATTGATTAAGTAGAATTCATGTAGAATTCTAATTCCAATTAATTCGCATCCTACTAGGATTACGATTCCTTTTCCATAACTCTATAAATAAAGGCCTAGGGGTCATAATTTATACACAAGTTTTCAAAGTATTCAAAAGTGAGTTTTTTGAGAGAAAATTCAAACACCCATCTTGCCCAAAAGTGCCGAATTTTCTGAGTACCTTAAGGGCGATTCTAGTTGGTCAATCTTAAGGCGGATCCGGACGTGCTGTGGACTTTCTACGGAGGGACGACACTTGGAGTCCTAAAAGACTTGTTCTTGTTCGGTTCGGGCGCAGCTAGGGAAGGCACGCAACAAAGAGTATGCATCTAATTATGCTATATGATTATGTGTAAATAATATGTTTCCTGGGTTAATGGTTGTTTCCGCATGATCTATGTAAATGTCATATGTATCATAACCTAACAGTGGTATCACGAGCCCCTTATTATTTTCATAATCTAAATTGCATGAACATGGTTAAATATACAAATTTGCAAGAATTAAAAGGGGTGATTAATTTTCGTAATTGTTAATTAATTGCAAATTGCGTTTATTTAATTATATGTACGCAGTTTTTTCGGCAGTTTCTTCATTACTCATCCGAATTGAGTGATTTTTGTGTCAATTTCGCATGTAAAAGGCATTCTAAAATTTTGACAAAAATAGTATTTTCTGCCGAACCCAGAATTCTCAAATTCGAAGCCTAACTATGACTTTCGAAGGTTTTAGTTTTTCGGATGCAAAATTTAGTAAATTTAAGATGTTAAATTAAATATTTGCGATTCCTGTTGATAAATCTTGAATTTTTGATTGACCTACTGCATATGTTTAACAAGTTTGAATGCCTAGTCTTGTTAATTATGCAATCTAATTTGTAATTATGATTAATTTGTTGAAAATTAGAATAATTAGAATTAATTTGATTTTCATAATTAATTGTAATTTAATTAGAAACCTATGATTAAAAACCACCATAAAAATTGTAAATTTACGATAAATTTTAAATTTTTATGACCTAGACTTGAATCCATATCAATCGGAAATCAATTGGATAATAAATTTTCGATTTTTCGCCCTAAAATTATGAAATTAATATTATTTATTAATTTGTCATTAATTTTAAATATAAATTTTAAATTTTTATGCGATTCGTTCAAATAACTTGCACGCACGAAGCAATGGACGCTTCGTGTTACCCTTAAGGGGTGTTGTATAATGCGGGCATGCGACGACGAGCAAGGGAGCTCGTCGCCCGTGCGGCACGAATGCAATGAGCAAGGGCGTAGTGCACGAGCACAAGGCAGCAGCCCTGCCTTGTGTCGTGTGCCACGAGCAATGAACGGATGGGCATGGGCGAGGGGCGAGCCAAGGCAGTCGCGTGTGGGCAGCAAGCGAGCTGCGCCACAGCGCGCGCTGCCTCGCACAACAGCGCGCAGCCTCGTGCGCAGCGAGCGCAAGCTCGCGTGCCACGAGCGCTGCGCACAGCATCACTCGCGCGCCACAGCGCGCGACGTCGCCCGCCCAGCGAGCGATGTCGCGCACCAGCGAGCGATGGCTCGCGCGCGCGCAGCGAGCGATCTCGCGCGCCAGCGAGCGATGGCTCGCACGCACCAGCGAGCGATCTCGCGCGCCAGCGAGCGATGGCTCGCGCGCACCAGCGAGCGATGCAGCGCCCCAGCGAGCGATGGCTCGCGCGCACCAGCGAGCGATCTCGCGCACCAGCGAGCGCGGTAACGCGCGCGCGCTGCGAGCGATAGCTCGCGTGCGGTGGGCGCTGTGCGGAGGCTTGCGTATGGGACAGCAGCAGCTATGCAACGAGCGCATGGGCTGCGCGCACATGGCCAGCAATGGCTGTGTACGTACAGCCCATGGGCGTGCAACGCGTAGGGTGTTTGCGTTTCGATTAGATCGTTTTGAATGTTTAATTTGAAAATTTCAGTTCACGTAATTTTAATTAATTTTAAAATTAATAATTTGAATTAATTTCTTGGATTTTAATTTTGAATATTATAATTATAATAAATGGAATTTATTCTAATTATTTTACTAAAATTAAAATCATGAATTAATTTAAATGCGACTGAAATTAAATTAAATTTTGGATTCAATTATAAATTTATATGAGCTTAAATTTTAATTAAATTTGTATGTTTCCGGTTAGACTAGAAATACAATTTTATGTTTAAAATTAGTAAAGCATATGAATTTATTGGTTTGAGTGGGAGCACTTTTTAGTCATAAACTCTTGATTAGGTCTACAAATCCTTAAGGTTAAAACAACTCGATTAGAATTAATAAGGACTGAATAATTGGTAGATTATTGGTGCCCTTGATTAATTGCTGCAAATGTTTACGTGATGCATAATGTGTTTAACTAACCAGCTATGTGGGCCATTCATGATAATGAATGGGTGAATGGTATATATTGTATATGTACTGTTTTGCAGGTTATGAAGTGACTAGTATGGCCCAAATAGGATAGAAAATATGGTCTGCGTACCATTAATTTGAATGTAATTGGTCTAAAGTACCAAAGTTGTTTTTCAATTCAAATATGGTCTGCGTACCATCAAATAGTTGTAATTAGTTATAACTTATCCTATTTGAAGAAATGGTGCCTCCCACGGAGATTTTCAAGACGGACTTTGAAGTCAAAGCTTCAAGATGAAGTCGGGCCATACTAGATCACAAATATCTTATGCATGTTTTAAGTTATTTATTGCTTTAAATATGTCTTAAAATGCATGAGATCAAAAGCTTGATTATGTTGCATGATTAAGGATTTTAGTTCACTTAAAATCTAACCAACATAGTAAGAGCCTTAAGTTCCAAACTTAAAAATTGAGTTAAAAGGTGCCATGCCAAAATATACACTTGCTTGGATATCCTTTACATCAATCTAGTAATAGTTTTCGCTCAGCGAGGTGTTACTTATTGGTCCTAAAGGGGCAAGGTACACAAATAATTGTGAGTACATGTTAGTTTTGGTGAAACTCAACGATATAAGTAAGGAGTCCTTTTATGTCGTGGCAAATTCGATAGGTTTACCTAATAAGTTCTTAGACGTACCTATCAACCAAGAGTAGTTTCTAGACTATTAGCAAAAGGCTTTTGCTTACCTAAGATGTTCTAGGATTAAGTCGACAAACTGTGCTTAGTTCTTCAATGATTTTAGGATCTTGGAATCATTTTATTCACACCTACCGGAACACATAACTTGAATAAAATGCTTAATAAACATTGAATTATGCATGAATGCTAGAATTTAAGTTTATTAAGAGAAACTGTGAATGGTTATTTATTTGTTTATTCTTTTCAATTGTAGTTTTAATATGGCAAACAACAATCAAAACATCATCATGGGTTCTGAGCTTATGGTCAAGCTGAACCTGACAAATTTTCTTGAATGGGAAGCTAAGCTAGTTGAAATAGTCAAACTCAATGGACTTGAGTATGTACTATCACATCCCATGCCAAGCTACTATGCCAGAGACATGACCCCTGAGAGATTTTACGCCTGGGATGCGGATCTCAAAAAGGTTATGAGTCTCATGCTGAACAATATCCCTGATGATTGGGCTAGAAGGTTTGTAGCTTATGAACCTTTTACGCTCATCAAGAATCTGAGGGATATCTGTCGTGGAAGTACGGAGGACAGGGACCTGAACGTCCATGAGTTGATTGAATCAATGTCTGGGCTAAAGGTTAGTTCTCCCAACAGGTGTTATAGGATGGAGGTCCAAGAAACACATGTTCAGCTCCTTCGCACCAAACAGAGGGTAGGCGTCCCACTGAGGTTCCATGTGGATCTTATGTGTTCATATTTTGATCGCCTAAGTCTACTAGGAACACCAATGAGCGAAAGGATGGCAGTCTCTGTCTTGCTCAATTCACTACACAGTGGGTTTGGTCGCTTCAAGCAACAATACCTAAGTGAACCAAGAGAAGAAACAGTTGCAGAATTTATTCACCTTGTCAGAAAGGCTGAAATAGTACTGGACTGTGAAGCCAAGATTTACTCAAGGCTAGAAAGAGACCATTCAAGAAAGGTGGAAAGTCCAAGGGCAATGCTAAATCAAAGCAGGACAAGTCCACATCAAGCTGTCTTTATTGTGATGGAATAGGCCATTACAAAAGAGAATGTCCAAAGCTAAAGGAAGATCAGAAGAACGGAACAGTCGTTCCATCTTCAGGTATTTTCGTTATAGACTGTATACTTGCTAATTCAACTTCTTGGGTATTAGATACTGGTTGTGGCTCACACTTAGTTCCAATCCACAGGGACTAAGAAGAAGTAGAAAGTTAAGCAAGGGTGAAGTCGACCTACGAGTGGGAAATGGAGCACGGATTGCTGCATTAGCTGTAGGAACTTACTATTTGTCGTTGCCCTCCGGGCTAGTTTTGGAACTGGAAGAATGTTTCCATGTTCCAAGTCTTACTAAAAACATCATTTCAGTTTCTTGCTTAGATGCTAAGGGATTTTCCTTTATAATAAAAGACAATAGTTGTTCGTTTTATTTTAAAGAGATGTTTTATGGATCTGCTAGATTAGTCAATGGACTTTATTTATTAGATCACGACAAACAAGTATATAACATAAATACCAAAAAGGCCAAAAAGGATGATTCAGATCTCACCTATCTGTGGCATTGTCGATTAGGCCATATAAACTTGAAACGCTTAGAAAGACTTCAAAGGGAAGGAATTCTAGAACCATTTGACTTAGAGGATTATGGTAAATGCGAATCATGTTTACTTGGCAAAATGACAAAGCAACCTTTCTCTAAAGTTGGAGAAAGAGCAAATGAACTATTGGGATTAATCCATACAGATGTATGTGGACCAATGAGTACAAATGCTAGAGGTGGTTTCAGCTACTTTATCACTTTCACTGATGACTTCAGTAGGTATGGTTATGTCTACCTAATGAAGCATAAGTCTGAATCCTTTGACAAATTCAAGGAATTTCAGAGTGAAGTAGAGAATCAATTAGGCAAGAAGATTAAGGCACTGCGGTCTGATAGAGGCGGTGAATATCTGAGCTATGAATTTGATGACCATCTGAAAGAATGTGGAATTCTATCAGAATTGACTCCTCCTGGAACACCACAATGGAACGGTGTGTCAGAACGGAGGAACAGAACCTTGCTAGACATGGTCAGGTCAATGATGGGTCAGGCCGAACTTCCATTAGAATTTTGGGGACATGCACTAAATACAGCTGCACTCACTATAAATAGAGCTCCGTCTAAAGCTGTCGAAAAGACTCCATACGAATTATGGTTTGGAAAGCCTCCAAATGTGTCTTTTCTTAAGATTTGGGGATGTGAAGTATACGTCAAACGATTAATTTCAGACAAACTTCATCCAAAATCTGACAAATGTATCCTTGTGGGCTATCCA
Source organism: Spinacia oleracea (assembly GCF_020520425.1). Taxonomy (NCBI): domain Eukaryota; kingdom Viridiplantae; phylum Streptophyta; class Magnoliopsida; order Caryophyllales; family Amaranthaceae; genus Spinacia; species Spinacia oleracea. The sequence goes on along the minus strand of NW_026614510.1, from coordinate 3,001 downwards.
AAGGAAACAAAGGGGTATTACTTCTACAATACATCTGAGAACAAAGTGTTTGTTGCTCGAGATGGTGTCTTTTTGGAGAAAGATCACATTTCCAAAATGACAAGTGGGAGAAAAGTAGACCTCGAAGAAATTCGAGTCGAACAACAAACTCTAGAGAATGCTCAAGATGACATTCAGGATGAAACTCAGAGATCTTTAGAAGAATCTGGTGAGAATCATGGTCAATCTAGAAATGTTACCCCGCGTAGATCGCAAAGATATAGATCTCAACCGGAAAGGTACTTAGGTATTTTGACGAACGAGAGCTATGACGTTCTATTACTTGAAAGTGATGAACCTGCGACTTACAAGCAAGCTATGACGAGCCCTAGCTCCAAGCAATGGCAAGAAGCCATGCAATCTGAATTAGACTCCATGTCTGAAAACCAAGTATGGGATTTGGTCGATTTGCCAGATGGCTACCAAGCCATTGGAAGCAAATGGGTTTTCAAACTGAAAAAGGACAAGGATGGGAAACTTGAAGTTTTCAAAGCTAGATTGGTTGCGAAAGGTTACAGGCAAGTCCACGGTGTGGATTACGATGAACCTTTTCACCAGTTGCAATGCTAAAGTCTATTCGAATAATGTTAGCAATCGCTGCATATTACGATTACGAAATATGGCAGATGGATGTCAAAACTGCTTCTTAAACGGCGTTTTAACAGAAACTGTGTTTATGACACAGCCTGAAGGTTTTGAGGATCCAAAGAATGCTAAAAAGGCATGCAAGCTAAAGAAATCAATCTACGGATTGAAGCAGGCATCCAGGAGCTGGAATATACGTTTTGATGAAGCGGTCAGTGACTTTGGTTTCATCAAGAACGCAGACGAATCTTGTGTATACAAGAAGGTCAGTGGGAGCAAAATTGCTTTCCTAGTATTATATGTCGACGACATATTGCTTATCGGAAATGACATTCCTATGTTGAACTCTGTCAAGATTTGGCTTGGGAAATGTTTTTCGATGAAGGATCTAGGAGAAGCGCAGTACATATTGGGCATCAAGATTTACAGAGATAGATCTAAAAAGATGATTGGACTTAGTCAAAGCACTTATATCAATAAGGTGCTTGATAGGTTCAAGATGGCGGACTCCAAGCGAGGCTACCTACCCATGTCTCATGGAATGACTCTAAGCAAGACTCAGTGCCCAAAAACACTTGATGAGCGTAGACGAATGAATGGGATTCCATATGCATCATTGATTGGTTCAATAAGTATGCTATGATATGTACACGCCCGGATGTTGCGTACGCACTTAGTGCTACGAGCAGATACCAGTCAGACCCAGGAGAGGCGCATTGGACTGCTGCCAAGAATATTCTGAAGTACCTGAAAAGGCACAAAGATGACTTCCTGGTCTATGGTGGAGATGATGAATTAATTGTTAAAGGCTATACGGACGCAAGTTTCCAAACCGACAAAGATGATTTCAGATCACAGTCTGGGTTTGTCTTCTCTGCCTCAACGGAGGAGCAGTAAGCTGGAAAAGTGCTAAGCAAAGCACCATTGCGGATTCTACAACTGAAGCGGAGTACATTGCTGCACATGAAGCAGCAAAGGAAGCTATATGGCTAAGGAAGTTCATAGGAGAACTTGGTGTAGTCCCCTCCATTAAAGGACCAATAGCCCTGTATTGTGATAATAACGGAGCTATTGCACAGGCAAAAGAGCCTAGACACCACCAGAGAGTCAAGCATGTACTTCGTAGATTTCACCTTCTACGAGAGTTCGTTGAAAGAAAAGAAGTCGAGATAAGCAAAATTGGAACTGATGACAACATATCAGATCCATTAACTAAACCTCTGCCGCAAGCGAAGCACAACTCGCACACTGCAGCTATGGGAATCAAGCATATTGGAGAATGCTTTGATGTCTCTGTTTAATGTTTTAAAGTTTTAGAGTTTAAATCTTTGTAAAACATTATTGGTTAATCATTCACAATAAATGAAAGGAATTCATTTTTCCATTTAATTTGTGGTTTATTAAATGATGAGTCCCTTCAACTTGACGATATATTCAAGATAGACTGTCAGGACCAGTCCTGTGACTAGAAATGTCTATCAAGTGAACTTGAATGTCAAAGGTTGAAAATGGTCCCTAATCGGAGTTTTCTATAAAATTGGACGCATAGAAAACGTTAGACGATTAGAATGCAAGATGACTAGTAGTTCTGTTTCTTGAACTATGTGGACATGGCAATGTCATAATCATTTGCATAGATACTTACTTTGGGAAGACTAGTATCGGACAAGACCCTATGAAACTTTACTGTAAGAGATGAAAATCTGTCATAAGTAAATTTCATTAAATTATTAGACACTAAATCCTCAATACCTGAGTGATTTGAGATTACTTGTTTGAGAACTGGTTGCTTTGACGTTGACCAACCGTCGCACCGTAAAAGGAGGCTATAAAGGCAACGCTCAGGTAATCACCTATCAAACGAAGTCTAATCTCAAGATCGCAAGATTGGGATTGTCCTCCCATAAATCGGGATGAGATGCTTAAAAGTTGTACAAGGCCACTCGAGAGCTAGAAACTGTGAAATGCATGGCCGTGCTCGGATGAATCATAGGCTATGATTATCTGTTTATTGACCAGTTGAACTCTGAAACCGAGGAACACCTCTGGACATAATAAGGATGACAACTCTTACCTTATGTTTCAAGAGCAAGCATCGAGCGACAAAGGAATTAGGAAATGCACACTTGTCCCTAAGGACAGTGGGAGACTGAAGGAAATAATGCCCTTGGTCCAAGTATGCATTCTATGTAAGTCTAATAAATGGCGGTTCAGTATTAATTAACAAGTTAATAATTCAGTGAGATCAAGTGGAGCTGAATGCCTAGCTAGAGGCCGCTTCAGTTCAAGTGGAATTAATGATATTAAGTCCACAGCTTACTCTTGACTGAACCCGTAGGGTCACACAAAATAGTCGTAAACGATCAATATTTAATGG
>NW_026614509.1:0-24541 GCF_020520425.1 Spinacia oleracea | reverse complement strand
CCTTGCTTGGGCCATGTCGTGCCCTTGCTTTCTTACCTTTCTTGGGTCATGCCTTGCCTGCTTGGCCATGTCGTGCCCTTGCTTGCCTTTCTTGGGTCTGCCTTGCCTTGCTTGGGCCATTTCGTGCCCTTGCTTACCTTTCTTGCGTCATGCTTACCTTGCTTGGGCCATGTCGTGCCCTTGCTTACCTTTCTTGGGTCATGCCTTGCCTTGCTTGGGCCATGTCGTGCCCTTGCTTGCCTTTCTTGGTCATGCCTTGCCTTGCTTGGGCCAAGTCGTGCCCTTGCTTGCTTCTTTCTTGGGTCATGCTACCTTGCGTGGGCCATGTCGTGCCTTGCTTACCTTTTCTTGGGTCATGCCTGCCTTGCTTGGGCCATGTCGTGCCCTTGCTTACCTTTCTTGGGTCATGCCTTGCCTTGCTTGGGCCATGTCGTGCCCTTGCTGGGCTTTCTTGGGTCATGCCTTGCCTTGCTTGGGTCATGTCGTGCCCTTGCTTGCCTTTCTTGGGTCATGCCTTGCCTGCTTATGCCATGTCGTGCCCTTGCTTGCCTTTCTTTGTCATGCCTTGCCTTGCTTGGGCCATGTCGTGCCCTTGCTTGCCTCTTTCTTGGGCCTGTCGTGCCCTTGCTTGCCTTTCTGGGTCAAGCTTTGACTTGCTTGGGCCATGTCGTGCCCTTGCTTGCCTTTCTTGGGTCATGTCTTGCCTTGCTTGGGCCATGTCGTCCCTTGCTGCCTTTCTTGGGTCATGGATTGCCTTGCTGGGCCATGTCGTGCCCTTGCTTGCCTTTTCTTGGGTCATGCATTGCTTTTGCTTGGGCCATGTCGTGCCCTTGCTTGCCTTTCTTGGGTCATACCTTGCCTTGCTTGGGCCATGTCGTGCCCTTGCTTGCCTTTCTTGGGTCATGCATTGCTTTGCTTGGGCCATGTCGTGCCCTTGCTTACCTTTCTTGGGTCATGCTTACCTTGCTTGGGCCATGTCGTGCCCTTGCTTACCTTTCTTGGGTCATGCCTTGCCTTGCTTGGGCCATGTCGTGCCCTTGCTTACCTTTCTTGGGTCATGCTTCCCTTGCTTGGGCCATGTCGTGCCCTTGCTTACCTTTCTTGGGTCATGCCTTGCCTTGCTTGGGCCATGTCGTGCCCTTGCTTACCTTTCTTGGGTCATGCCTTGCCTTGCTTGGGCCATGTCGTGCCCTGCTTGCCTTTCTTGGGTCATGCTTACCTTGCTTGGGCCATGTCGTGCCCTTGCTTATCTTTCTTGGGTCATGCCTTGCCTTGCTTGGGCCAAGTCGTGCCCTTGCTTGCCTTTCTTGGGTCATGCTTACCTTGCTTGGGCCATGTCGTGCCCTGCTTACCTTTCTTGGTCATGCCTTGCCTTGCTTGGGCCATGTCGTGCCCTTGCTTGCCTTTCTTGGGTCATGCTTACCTGCTTGGGCCATGTCGTGCCCCTTGCTTACCTTTCTTGGGTCATGCCTTGCCTTGCTTGGGCCATGTCGTGCCCTTGCTTACCTTTCTTGGGTCATGCCTTGCCTTGCTTGGGCCAAGTCGTGCCCTTGCTTGCCTTTCTTGGGTCATGCTTACCTTGCTTGGGCCATGTCGTGCCCTTGCTTACCTTTCTTGGGTCATGCCTTGCCTTGCTTGGGCCATGTCGTGCCGTTGCTTACCTTTCTTGGGTTATGCTTCCCTTGCTTGGGCCATGTCGTGCCCTTGCTTACCTTTCTTGGGTCATGCCTTGCCTTGCTTGGGCCATGTCGTGCCCTTGCTTGCCTTTCTTGGGTCATGCCTTGCCTTGCTTGGGCCATTTCGTGCCCTTGCTTACCTTTCTTGGGTCATGCTTACCTTGCTTGGGCCATGTCGTGCCCTTGCTTACCTTTCTTGGGTCATGCCTTGCCTTGCTTGGGCCATGTCGTGCCCTTGCTTGCCTTTCTTGGGTCATGCCTTGCCTTGCTTGGGCCAAGTCGTGCCCTTGCTTGCCTTTCTTGGGTCATGCTTACCTTGCGTGGGCCATGTCGTGCCCTTGCTTACCTTTCTTGGGTCATGCCTTGCCTTGCTTGGGCCATGTCGTGCCCTTGCTTACCTTTCTTGGGTCATGCCTTGCCTTGCTTGGGCCATGTCGTGCCCTTGCTGGCTTTCTTGGGTCATGCCTTGCCTTGCTTGGGTCATGTCGTGCCCTTGCTTGCCTTTCTTGGGTCATGCCTTGCCTTGCTTAGGCCATGTCGTGCCCTTGCTTGCCTTTCTTTGGTCATGCCTTGCCTTGCTTGGGCCATGTCGTGCCCTTGCTTGCCTTTCTTGGGCCATGTCGTGCCCTTGCTTGCCTTTCTTGGGTCATGCTTTGCCTTGCTTGGGCCATGTCGTGCCCTTTCTTGCCTTTCTTGGGTCATGTCTTGCCTTGCTTGGGCCATGTCGTGCCCTTGCTTGCCTTTCTTGGGTCATGGATTGCCTTGCTTGGGCCATGTCGTGCCCTTGCTTGCCTTTCTTGGGTCATGCATTGCTTTGCTTGGGCCATGTCGTGCCCTTGCTTGCCTTTCTTGGGTCATACCTTGCCTTGCTTGGGCCATGTCGTGCCTTTGCTTAGAGCCAACAAATTAATTTTCAAAAAAAATTTTTTTTTAATATTTTTTTTGAATTTTTTTAGAATTTTTTTGATTTTTTATTTTTTTTTCAAAAAAATAATTTTTCGCGTCAAATCGGGTCTCGGACAAAAAATTATGCGTCAAATCCGTCGAATGATCCAAAATTTTCAATCCGTCTAATGTCATGGGCATGTGTGGTGTCGTAGGGGGCCGACCATGCCCAACGGTGCCCAACGGTGCCCACAAGAGAGTTTTAAGCCAACCTTGACCATCCATCCTTCCACTCTCACCCTCCCCCTATAGAGGTTTATTTTGAATTAGCTAAATTTTCCTAGTGAACACCCAAGTGACAGTAACATAATAATGGCTCAAAACTTGAGTTTTTGTCATAATAATGCCCCGTTTTTTTTTGTTGGAAAACCTTATATGGGCATTAAGCTTAATTTTCATGATTTTTTTTTTCAAAAAAATTATTTTTGTTTTCCGAAAATAGGGAAAATATGGGTAAAAACGGGAAAAATAAGGGAAAAATTCAAACAAATCTCAAAAAAATCCCAAAAAATCCCAAAAAATTCAAAAAAATCCCAAAAATTATTGGTGTTGAAATTTTTATTTTTGGACCTAGGGGGGTGCCCGTGTGGTCCCGGGTTGCTATTTTAGGGGTAAAAACGGGGAAAATCCCAAAAACTTCAAAAAAAATCCCAAAAAATCCGAAAAAATAGGAAAAGACATATAAATATATATAGAAAACATTGGTGTTGAAATTTTTTATTTTGGGACCTCGGGGGGTGCCCGTGTGGTCCCGGGTTGCTATTTTTGGAAAGTTTTCGGGAAAATTCATTCATAGTGGTCATTATTGTGCATGTGGTCCGATCGTTTTGCCTTGGGCCATGCCTTGGGTCCGACTGTTGTGCCTTGGGCCATGCCTTTCCCTTGCGTGCTTATGGATGCCATGCCCTTGGTCCATGTCAATGCGATCGTTAGGAATGCAACACAGAAAACCATCACTCGCCCAAGGCCTGTATAGCACTTGGAGCAAACACTGAAGAGGTTTATCGGCGTGCGGTTCACGGAGCCCGCCAGCTAAAAAAACCAAACACCACTCACACGCGTAGCGTACCGCTTGGCCAAGAAACAACGAGCTTGCATCCCACGACCACAAAGTGGCCGCAAGGATGGGCTAGCTGTCCCCCGACTAGCACCGTTTGACGTGAAAGAAACAAACAAATCGAGGCGGGACAACACTGGCTAAGGTTAGCTAACACAACGTCAACTAGAATTGGACTGCACCCACATGCCGCTTGATATCGCCCGCATCCGGGAACGGTCCGCATCGAGTTTCGGAAACATTAGCACACTAAAGCCAAAAGGGACAAGAGGTTTGTTCAAAGATCGACGACGAGATTTAGTCCGCTCTCTAGTGTGCTGCTTGGTCCTCTGCCCGCACACAAGAACAGTCCGAATCCGGTCATCGAGGCCCAAGCTCCCCTCGACTATAGTACCCGTTCCAGGTTTGCTCGAAGGAACGACGACGAGATTTAGTATGCTCTTGTGTGCTTCTTGGTCCGTTGCCCGCACACTAGAACACACCGCATCCGATCATGGATTCCCAAGCTCCCCTACAATACCTACGAGGTTTGTTCGAAGGACGACGTCAACTAGATTTTAGTCCGCGCTCGTGGGCTGCTCGGTCCGCTGCCCGCAAGAACAGACCGCATCCGGTCGACAAGTCCCAAACTCCCCTCCGCTAACCCATCCGAGAGACGACCGTGGGATCATTGCGGCATACGAAAAAACGAGGTCAAGTCGGGACGTTAGCCGTATTGCGGGCCAAATCCACCACCGTCATCCCCCGACTTTACGGTGCCGAAAAATTCCCTCAATGCATCGTTGGATTTTTTTTTCTGAACAACGAAAACTCAAGGTCAAGTCGGTACTATGGCGTGTCGCAGGCCAATTCCACAACCGTCATCCCCCGAAATACTCCGTCAATCGAACCGTAACACCTTTCTTTGCTTACCTTGCTGGGATATGCCTTGCCATGCCTTCCTCTTTGCCTTTCTTTGCCACGACTTTCCCTTGCTTACCTTGCTTGGGCCATGCCTTGCCACGACTTGCCCTTACATGCCTTTCTTTGCCACGACTTGCCCTTGCTTGCCTTGCTTGGGCATGGCGTGCCCTTACTTACCTTTCTTGGGTCATGCTTACCTTGTTTGGGCCATGTCGTGCCCTTGCTTACCTTTCTTGGGTCATGCCTTGCCTTGCTTGGGCCATGTCGTGCCTTGCTTACCTTTCTTGGGTCATGCTTACCTTGCTTGGGCCATGTCGTGCCCTTTCTTACCTTTCTTGGGTCATGCCTTGCCTTGTTTGGGCCATGTCGTGCCCTTGCTTACCTTTCTTGGGTCATGCTTACCTTGCTTGGGCCATGTCGTGCCCTTGCTTACCTTTCTTGGGTCATGCTTACCTTGCTTGGGCCATGTCGTGCCCTTGCTTACCTTTCTTGGGTCATGCCTTGCCTTGCTTGGGCCATGTCGTTCCCTTGCTTACCTTTCTTGGGTCATGCCTTGCCTTGCTTGGGCGATGTCGTGCCCTTGCTTACCTTTCTTGGTCATGCTTACCTTGCTTGGGCCATGTCGTGCCCTTGCTTACCTTTCTTGGGTCATGCCTTGCCTTGCTTGGGCCATGTCGTGCCCTTGCTTACCTTTCTTGGGTCTTGCTTACCTTGTTTGGGCCATGTCGTGCCCTTGCTTACCTTTCTTGGGTCATGCTTACCTTGCTTGGGCCATGTCGTGCCCTTGCTTACCTTTCTTGGGTCATGCCTTGCCTTGCTTGGGCCATGTCGTGCCCTTGCTTACCTTTCTTGGGTCTTGCTTACCTTGTTTGGGCCATGTCGTACCCTTGCTTACCTTTCTTGGGTCATGCTTACCTTGTTTGGGCCATGTCGTGCCCTTGCTTACCTTTCTTGGGTCATGCCTTGCCTTGCTTGGGCCATGTCGTGCCCTTGCTTACCTTTCTTGGGTCCTGCCTTGCCTTGCTTGGGCCATGTCGTGCCCTTGCTTACCTTTCTTTGGTCATGCTTACCTTGCTTGGGCCATGTCGTGCCCTTGCTTACCTTTCTTGGGTCATGCTTACCTTGCTTGGGCCATGTCGTGCCCTTGCTTACCTTTCTTGGGTCATGCCTTGCCTTGCTTGGGCCATGTCGTGCCCTTGCTTACCTTTCTTGGGTCATGCTTTACCTTGCTTGGGCCATGTCGTGCCCTTGCTTACCTTTCTTGGGTCATGCCTTACCTTGCTTGGGTAATGCTTACCTTTCTTGGGTCATGCTTTGCCTTGCTTGGGCCATGTCGTGCCCTTGCTTACCTTTCTTGGGTCATGCCTTGCCTTGCTTGGGCCATGTCGTTCCCTTGCTTACCTTTCTTGGGTGATGCTTACCTTGCTTGGGCCATGTCGTGCCCTTGCTTACCTTTCTTGGGTCATGCTTACCTTGCTTGGGCCATATCGTACCCTTGCTTACCTTTCTTGGGTCATGCCTTGCCTTGCTTGGGCCATGTCGTGCCCTTGCTTACCTTTCTTGGGTGATGCTTACCTTGCTTGGGCCATGTCGTGCCCTTGCTACCTTTCTTGGGTCATGCTTACCTTGCTTGGGCCATGTCGTACCCTTGCTTACCTTTCTTGGGTCATGTCTTGCCTTGCTTGGGCCATGTCGTGCCCTTGCTTACCTTTCTTGGGTCATGCCTTGCCTTGCTTGGGACATGTCGTGCCCTTGCTTACCTTTCTTGGGTCATGCCTTGCCTTGCTTGGGCCATGTCGTGCCCTTCCTTACCTTTCTTGGGTCATGCTTACCTTGTTTGGGCCATGTCGTGCCCTTGCTTACCTTTCTTGGTCATGCCTTGCCTTGCTTGGCCATGTCGTGCCCTTGCTTACCTATCTTGGGTCATGCCTTGCCTTGCTTGGGCCATGTCGTGCCCTTGCTTACCTTTCTTGGGTCATGCCTTGCCTTGCTTGGGCCATGTGTGCCCTTGCTTACCTTTCTTGGGTCATGCTTACCTTGTTTGGGCCATGTCGTGCCCTTGCTTACCTTTCTTGGTCATGCCTTGCCTTGCTTGGGCCATGTCGTGCCCTTGCTTACCTTTCTTGGGTCATTCCTTGCCTTGCTTGGGCCATGTCGTGCCCTTACTTACCTTTCTGGGTCATGCTTACCTTGTTTTGGCCATGTCGTGCCCTTGCTTACCTTTCTTGGTCATGCCTTACCTTGCTTGGGCCATGTCGTGCCCTTGCTTACCTTTCTTGGGTCATGCTTGCCTTGCTTGGGCCATGTCGTGCCCTTGCTTACCTTTCTTGGGTCATGCTTACCTTGCTTGGGCCATGTCGTACCCTTGCTTACCTTTCTTGGGTCATGCCTTGCCTTGCTGGGCCATGTCGTGCCATTGCTTACCTTTCTTGGGTCATGCCTTGTCTTGCTTGGGAATGTCGTGCCCTTGCTTACCTTTCTTGGGTCATGCCTTGCCTTGCTTGGGCCATGTCGTGCCCTTGCTTACCTTTCTTGGGTCATGCTTACCTTGTTTGGGCCATGTCGTGCCCTTGCTTACCTTTCTTGGTCATGCCTTGCCTTGCTTGGCCATTTCGTGCCCTTGCTTACCTTTCTTGGTCATGCCTTGCCTTGGCTTGGCCATTTCTTGGTCATGCCTTGCCTGCTTGGGCCATGTCGTGCCCTTGCTTACCTTTCTTGGGTCTTGCTTACCTGTTTGGGCCAATGTCGTGCCCTGCTTACCTTTCTGGTCATGCCTTGCCTTGCTTGGCCATTTCTTGGGTCATGCCTTGCCTTGCTTGGCCATGTCGTGCCCTTGCTTACCTTTCTTGGGTCTTGCTTACCTTGTTTGGGCCATGTCGTGCCCTTGCTTACCTTTCTTGGGTCATGCCTTGCCTTGCTTGGGCCATGTCGTGCCCTTGCTTACCTTTCTTGGGTCATGCCTTGCCTTGCTTGGGCCATGTCGTGCCCTTGCTTACCTTTCTTGGGTCATGCTTACCTTGCTTGGGCCATGTCGTGCCCTTGCTTACCTTTCTTGGGTCATGCTTACCTTGCTTGGGCCATGTCGTGCCCTTGCTTACCTTTCTTGGGTCATGCCTTGCCTTGCTTGGGCCATGTCGTGCCCTTGCTTACCTTTCTTGGGTCTTGCATACCTTGCTTGGGCCATGTCGTGCCCTTGCTTACCTTTCTTGGGTGATGCTTACCTTGCTTGGGCCATGTCGTGCCCTTGCTTACCTTCTTGGGTCATGCTTACCTTGCTTGGGCCATGTCGTACCCTTGCTTACCTTTCTTGGGTCATGCCTTGCCTTGCTTGGGCCATGTCGTGCCCTTGCTTACCTTTCTTGGGTGATGCTTACCTTGCTTGGGCCATGTCGTGCCCTTGCTTACCTTTCTTGGGTCATGCTTACCTTGCTTGGGCCATGTCGTACCCTTGCTTACCTTTCTTGGGTCATGTCTTGCCTTGCTTGGGCCATGTCGTGCCCTTGCTTACCTTTCTTGGGTCATGCCTTGCCTTGCTTGGGACATGTCGTGCCCTTGCTTACCTTTCTTGGGTCATGCCTTGCCTTGCTTGGGCCATGTCGTGCCCTTCCTTACCTTTCTTGGGTCATGCTTACCTTGTTTGGGCCATGTCGTGCCCTTGCTTACCTTTCTTGGTCATGCCTTGCCTTGCTTGGCCATGTCGTGCCCTTGCTTACCTATCTTGGGTCATGCCTTGCCTTGCTTGGGCCATGTCGTGCCTTGCTTACCTTTCTTGGGTCATGCCTTGCCTTGCTTGGGCCATGTCGTGCCCTTGCTTACCTTTCTTGGGTCATGCTTACCGTGCTTGGGCCATGTCGTGCCCTTGCTTACCTTTCTGGTCATGCCTTGCCTTGCTTGGGCCATGTCGTGCCCTTGCTAGACTTTCTTGGGTCATGCCTTGCCTTGCTTGGGCCAGTCGTGCCCTTAGTTACCTTGTCCTGGGGTCTGCTTACCTTGTTTGGGCCATGTCGTGCCCTTGCTTACCTTCTGGGTCATGCCTTGCCTTGCCTTGGGCATGTCGTGCCCTTGCTTACCTTCCTGGGATCACACCTTGCCTTGCTTTGGCCATGTCGTGCCCTTGCTTACCCTTTCTTGGGGCGTCATGCTTGACCTGCTGTTAGGCCATGTCGTAGCCCCTTGCTTAGCCTTCTTGGGTCAGCTTACCTTGCGGCAAGTCGTGCCCTTGCTTACCTTTCTTGGTATTGCTTGCTTGCTGTTCTAGGCAAGTCGTGCCCTTGCTTAGCCTTTCTTGGGGTCATGCCTGTTCTTGCGGGACATGTCGTGCCCTTGAGCCTTACCTTTCTTGGGTCAGCCTTGCCGTGCTTTGGGCCAATGTCGTGCCTTGCTTACCTTTCTTGGGTCATGCTTACCTTGTTTGGGCCATGTCGTGCCCTTGCTTACCTTCTTGGTCATGCCTTGCCTTGCTTGGCCATTTCGTGCCCTTGCTTACCTATCTTGGGTCATGCCTTGCCTTGCTTGGGCCATGTCGTGCCCTTGCTTACCTTTCTTGGGTCATGCCTTGCCTTGCTTGGGCCATGTCGTGCCCTTGCTTGCCTTTCTTGGGTCATGCCTTGCCTTGCTTGGGCCATGTCGTGCCCTTGCTTACCTTTCTTGGGTCATGCTTCCTTTGCTTGGGCCATGTCGTGCCCTTGCTTACCTTTCTTGGGTCATTGCCTTGCCTTGCTTGGGCCATGTCGTGCCCTTGCTTACCTTTCTTGGGTCATGCCTTGCCTTGCTTGGGCCAAGTCGTGCCCTTTCTTGCCTTTCTTGGTCATGCTTGAAGGAAATAATGCCCTTGGTCCAAGTATGCATTCTATGTTAAGTGAGATCAAGTGAGCTGAATGCCTAGCTAGAGGCCGCTTCAGTTCAAGTGGAATTAATGATATTAATCCACAGCTTACTCTTGACTGAACCCGTAGGGTCACACAAATAGTACGTAAACGGATCAAGTATTTAATGGCATTAAATACTCTATCTATGGATATTCGGAATCGACGGATCTTGGTTTCAGTGGGAGCTGAGATCGTCACAGGCAAGAAATGAATACTCCGGAAACGATGATATTACCGGAAACGGAAATATGGATCGTATCGGAAATATAAATATTATCCAAGTCGTAGATGTTGCCGGAAACGGAAACATGGTACGTATCGGAAAATATTATCGGAAATGGAAATATTACCAGAATCGGAAATATTGCCGGAAACGGAAATATTGTCAGAATCGGAAATATTACCGGAATCGGAAAATAATTCCGGAAACGGAAATATTAAATATTTGTTCGAAACGGAAATTAATTCCGGAATCGGAAATGTTAAATATTGTTCGTATCGGAAATGAATTCCGGAATCGGAAATTTAATCGGAAGCGTATCGTACGAATAAGCATCGGACGAGGCCTGCCGGACGAGGGCCCAGCACGAAGCCAGGCCATCGCCCAGCAAGCCAAGCGCGCCGCACAAACAGCCACGCCAGGCCCAGCGCAAGGCCAGGCCCAGCAGGCCGTGGCAGCGCGCACAGCGCGCGCAGCCGCGCGGGAGCTGCGTGGGCTTGCAGCTCGCGCAGGCCTCGCTGCGTGGGCTGCTGCTCGTGCGCACGCATGGGCGGCCCATCGTGGCTGCCGTGTGTGCGTGTGTAAGTGTTTGTGTTCGTGCACGTTTCCTAAAACGTGCAGAGTTCGGTTAATGATTAAATTCCTAATTCTATTTGATAAATTAATTAAATTAGAGTTCTTGTAGGATTCTAGGTTTAATCAATTTGTATCTGAATAGGATTCCAATTCTCTTTCCATACCCCTATAAATATGTGGCCTGGGTTCACAATTTATAACGAGTTTTAAAAGTATTCAAAGTGAGTTTTTGAGAGAAAAATTCAGCCACACATCTTGCTCAAAAGTGCCGAAAATTCTAGTACCTTAAGGGCGATTCTAGTTGGTCAATCTTAAGGCGGATCCGGACGTGCTGTGGACTATCTACGGAGGGACGACACTTGGAGTCCTAAAGACTTGTTCTGGTTCGGTTCGGGCGCAGCTAGGGAGGGCACGCAACAAAGAGTATGCATCTAAATTATGCTATATGATTATGTGTAAATAATATGTAATCCTGGGTTAATGGTTGTTTCCGCATGATTTATGTAATATCATATGTATCATAACCTAACAGTGGTATCACGAGCCCCTTTATTATTTTCATAATCTAAATTGCATGAACATGGTTAAATATTACAAATTTGCAAGAATTAAAAGGGGTGAATAATTTTCGTAATTGTAATTAATTGCAAATTGCGTTTATTTAATTATACGTACGCAGTTTTTTCGGCAGTTTCTTCGCTACTCATCCAAATCGAGTGATTTTTGTGTCAATTTCGCATGTAAAAGGCATTCTAAAATTTTGACAAAAAAAGTATTTTTCTGCCGAACCCAGAATTCTCAAATTCGAACCCTAAAGATTTGCGATTCTTGTTGATAAATCTTGAATTTTTGATTGACCTACTGTATATGTTTAACAAGTTTGAATGCCTAGCCTTGTTAATTATGCAATCTAATTTGTAATTATGATTAATTTGTTGAAAATTAGAATAATTTAGAATTAATTTGATTTTCATAATTAATTATAATTTAATTAGAAACCTATGATTAAAAACCACCATAAAAATTGTAAATTTATGATAAATTTTAAATTTTTATGACCTAGACTTGAATCCATGTAAATCGGAAATCAATTGAATAATAAATTTTCGATTTTTTCGCCCTAAAATTATGAAATTAATAATATTTATTAATTTGTCATTAATTTTATAATTTTAAATTTTTTCTGCGATTCGTTCATATAACTTGCACGCACAAAGCAATGGACGCTTCGTGTACCCTTAAGGGGTGTTGTATAGTGCGGGCATGCGACGACGAGCAAGGGAGCTCGTCGCCCGTGCGGCACGAATGCAATGAGCAAGGCATGGTGCACGTGCACAAGGCAGCAGCCTGCCTTGTGTCGTGGGCCACGAGCAATGGACGAATGGGCATGGGCGAAGGGCGAGCCAAGGCAGTCGCGTGTGGGCAGCAAGCGAGCTGCGCCACAACGCGCACTGCCTCGCGCAAGAGCGCGCAGCCTCGTGCGCAGGAGCGCAAGCTCGCGTGCCCGAGCGCTGCGCCCAGCGAGCGATGTCGCGCGCGCCCAGCGAGCGAGTCGCGCGCCCAGCGTGCGATGGCTCGCACGCACAACGAGCGATGTCGCGCGCCCAGCGAGCGATGTCGCGCGCACAGCGAGCGATGGCTCGCGCGCACTGCAAGCGATGGCGCGCGTGCGACGAGCGCTGGCGCGCGCGCAGCGTGCGATGGCTGCGATGGGAATGCAGCAGCTATGCGACGAGCGCATGGGCTGCGCGCACATGGCCAGCGATGGCTGTGTGCGAGCGGCCCATGGGCGTGCAATGCGTAGGGTGTTTGCGTTACGATTAGATCGTTTTGAATGTTTAATTTGAAAATTTCAGTTCACGTAATTTTAATTAATTTTAAAATTAATAATTTAAATTATTTTCTTGGATTTTAATTTTGAATATTGTAATTATAATAAATGTTATTATTCTAATTATTTTACTAAAATTAAAATCACGAATTAATTTAAATACGACTGAAATTAAATTAAACTTTTTGGATTCAATTATAAATTTATATGAGCTTTAAATTTTAATTAAATTTGTATGTTTCCGGTTAGACTAGAAATACATTTTTATGTTTAAAATTAGTAAAGCATATGAATTTATTGGTTTAAGTGGGAGCGCTTTTTAGTCATAAACTCTTGATTAGGTCTACAAATCCTTAAGGTTAAAACAACTTGATTAGAATTAATAAGGACTGAATAATTGGTAGATTATTGGTGCCCTTGATTAATTGCTGCAAATGTTTACGTGATGCATAATGTGTTTTACTAACCAGCTATGTGGGCCATTCATGATAATGAATGGGTGAATGGTATATATTGTATATGTACTGTTTTGCAGGTTATGAAGTGACTAGTATGGCCCAAATAGGATAGAAAATATGGTCTGCGTACCATTAATTTGAATGTAATTGGTCTGAAGTACCAAAGTTATTTTTCAATTCAAATATGGTCTGCGTACCATCAAATAGTTGTAATTAGTTATAGCTTATCCTATTTGAAGAAAATGGTGCCTCCCACGGAGATTTTCAAGACGGACTTTGAAGTTAAAGCTTCAAGATGAAGTCGGGCCATACTAGATCACAAATATCTTATGCATGTTTTAAGTTATTTATTGCTTTTAAATATGTCTTAAAATGCATGAGATCAAAAGCTTGATTATGTTGCATGATTAAGGATTTTAGTTCACTTAAAATCTAACCAACATAGTAAGAGCTTTAAGTTCCAAACTTAAAAATTGAGTTAAAAGGTGCCATGCCAAAATATACACTTGCTTGGATATCCTTTACATCAATCTAGTAATAGTTTTCGCTCAGCGAGGTGTTACTTATTGGTCCTAAAGGGGCAAGGTACACAAATAATTGTGAGTACATGTTAGTTTTGGTGAAACTCAACGATATAAGTAAGGAGTCCTTTTATGTCGTGGCAAATTCGATAGGTTTACCTAATAAGTTCTTAGACGTACCTATCAACCAAGAATAGTTTCTAGACTATTAGCAAAAGGCTTTTGCTTACCTAAGATGTTCTAGGATTAAGTCGACAAACTGTGCTTAGTTCTTCAATGATTTTAGGATCTTGGAATCATTTTATTCACACCTGCCGGAACACATAATTTGAATAAAATGCTTAATTAAACATTGAATTATGCATGTATGCTAGAATTTAAGTTTATTAAGAGAAACTGTGAATGGTTATTTATTTGTTTATTCTTTTCAATTGTAGTTTTAATATGGCAAACAACAATTCATTCAACATTCGATCAATTCTCGAAAAGGAGAAGTTGAACGGGAAAAACTTCCTTGACTGGCAAAGGAACTTGCAAATAGTTCTTATGCAGGAAGAAAAGGAGTATGTCCTAGATGAGGCGATGCCCGAAGCTGCAGGCGACGGGGTCACTCAGGCAGCCCTCAATCGTTGGATTGATGCCAACAAGGATGTGAAATGTCTAATGCTCGCCACCATGAGTGCGGATCTGCAGAAAACGTTCATCAACTCAGATGCTTTCACAATCATCAGTGAGTTGAAGAACATGTTCCAAGATCTGGCTCGAGTCGAAAGATTCGAGACTCATAGGCAAATTCTTGAGACCAAACTTAAGAAAGGCGAGCCCGTAAGTCCACATGTTCTCAAAATGATTGGACTCATTGAGAATATGAGTCGGCTGGATCAGCAATTTTCTCAGGAAATGGCTATAGACACCATCCTCCATTCTCTTCATAGCGGGTATGATCAGTTCAAACTGAACTACAGTATGAATAGTCTGGACAAAACGCTCACTGAGCTTCACGGTATGCTGAAGACCGCTGAAAAGACGCTCAAAAGTGATAAGCAGGATGTGCTTATGGTGCGTGGGGGCAAGTTCAAGAAATCTGGAAAGAAGAGGAATGCTAAGAAAGGTGGCAACAAGGCCAGCCCAACTAAGCAAACTGGCGCCAAATCTGCAAAGAGGAAGGTCAGTCAACCCACTTCTGAATCCGAATGCTTCTACTGCAAGAAGAAGGGGCATTGGAAAAGAGATTGCTTGAAGCTAAAGGAAGATCAGAAGAACGGAACAGTCGTTCCATCTTCAGGTATTTTCGTTATAGACTGTATACTTGCTAATTCAACTTCTTGGGTATTAGATACAGGTTGTGGCTCACACTTATGTTCCAATCCACAGGGACTAAGAAGAAGTAGAAAGTTAAGCAAGGGTGAAGTCGACCTACGAGTGGGAAATGGAGCACGGATTGCTGCATTAGCTGTAGGAACTTACTATTTGTCGTTGCCCTCCGGGCTAGTTTTGGAACTGGAAGAATGTTTCCATGTTCCAAGTCTTACTAAAAACATCATTTCAGTTTCTTGCTTAGATGCTAAGGGATTTTCCTTTTTAATAAAAGACAATAGTTGTTCGTTTTATTTTAAAGAGATGTTTTATGGATCTACTAGATTAGTCAATGGACTTTATTTATTAGATCACGACAAACAAGTATATAACATAAATACCAAAAAGGCCAAAAAGAATGATTCAGATCTCACCTATCTGTGGCATTGTCGATTAGGCCATATAAACTTGAAACGCTTAGAAAGACTTCAAAAGGAAGGAATTCTAGAACCATTTGACTTAGAGGATTATGGTAAATGCGAATCATGTTTACTTGGCAAAATGACAAAGCAACCTTTCTCTAAAGTTGGAGAAAGAGCAAATGAACTATTGGGTTTAATCCATACAGATGTATGTGGACCAATGAGTACAAATGCTAGAGGTGGTTTCAGCTACTTTATCACTTTCAGTGATGACTTCAGTAGGTATGGTTATGTCTACCTAATGAAGCATAAGTCTGAATCCTTTGACAAATTCAAGGAATTTCAGAGTGAAGTAGAGAATCAATTAGGCAAGAAGATTAAGGCACTGCGGTCTGATAGAGGCGGTGAATATCTGAGCTATGAATTTGATGACCATCTGAAAGAATGTGGAATTCTATCAGAATTGACTCCTCCTGGAACACCACAATGGAACGGTGTGTCGGAACGGAGGAACAGAACCTTGCTAGACATGGTCAGGTCAATGATGGGTCAGGCCGAACTTCCATTAGAATTTTGGGGACATGCACTAAATACAGCTGCACTCACTATAAATAGAGCTCCGTCTAAAGCTGTCGAAAAGACTCCATACGAATTATGGTTTGGAAAGCCTCCAAATGTGTATTTTCTTAAGATTTGGGGATGTGAAGTATACGTCAAACGATTAATTTCAGACAAACTTCATCCAAAATCTGACAAATGTATCCTTGTGGGCTATCCAAAGGAAACAAAGGGGTATTACTTCTACAATACATCTGAGAACAAAGTGTTTGTTGCTCGAGATGGTGTCTTTTTGGAGAAGGATCACATTTCCAAAATGACAAGTGGGAGAAAAGTAGACCTCGAAGAAATTCGAGTCGAACAACAAACTCTAGAGAATGCTCAAGATGACATTCAGGATGAAACTCAGAGATCTTTAGAAGAATCTAGTGAGAATCATGGTCAACCTAGAAATGTTACCCCGCGTAGATCGCAAAGATATAGATCTCAACCGGAAAGGTACTTAGGTATTTTGACGAACGAGAGCTATGACGTTCTATTACTTGAAAGTGATGAACCTGCGACTTACAAACAAGCTATGACGGGCCCTAGCTCCAAGCAGTGGCAAGAAGCCATGCAATCTGAATTAGACTCCATGTCTGAAAACCAAGTATGGGATTTGGTCGATTTGCCAGATGGCTACCAAGCCATTGGAAGCAAATGGGTTTTCAAACTGAAAAGGACAAGGATGGGAAACTTGAAGTTTTCAAAGCTAGATTGGTTGCAAAAGGTTACAGGCAAGTCCACGGTGTGGATTACGATGAAACCTTTTCGCCAGTTGCAATGCTAAAGTCTATTCGGATAATGTTAGCAATCGCTGCATATTACGATTACGAAATATGGCAGATGGATGTCAAAACTGCTTTCTTAAACGGCGTTTTAACAGAAACTGTGTTTATGACACAGCCTGAAGGTTTTGAGGATCCAAAGAATGCTAAAAAGGTATGCAAGCTAAAGAAGTCAATCTACGGATTGAAGCAGGCATCCAGGAGCTGGAATATACGTTTTGATGAAGCAGTCAGTGACTTTGGTTTCATCAAGAACGCAGACGAATCTTGTGTATACAAGAAGGTCAGTGGGAGCAAAATTGCTTTCCTAGTATTATATGTCGACGACATATTGCTTATCGGAAATGACATTCCTATGTTGAACTCTGTCAAGATTTGGCTTGGGAAATGTTTTTCGATGAAGGATCTAGGAGAAGCACAGTACATATTGGGCATCAAGATTTACAGAGATAGATCTAAAAAGATGATTGGACTTAGTCAAAGCACTTATATCAATAAGGTGCTTGATAGGTTCAAGATGGCGGACTCCAAGCGAGGCTACCTACCCATGTCTCATGGAATGACTCTAAGCAAGACTCAGTGCCCAAAAACACTTGATGAGCGTAGACGAATGAATGGGATTCCATATGCATCATTGATTGGTTCAATAATGTATGCTATGATATGTACACGCCCGGATGTTGCGTACGCACTCAGTGCTACGAGCAGATACCAGTCAGACCCAGGAGAGGCGCATTGGACTGCTGCCAAGAACATTCTGAAGTACCTGAAAAGGCACAAAGATGACTTCCTGGTCTATGGTGGAGATGATGAATTAATTGTTAAAGGCTATACGGACGCAAGTTTCCAAACCGACAAAGATGATTTTAGATCACAGTCTGGGTTTGTCTTCTGCCTCAACGGAGGAGCAGTAAGCTGGAAAAGTGCTAAGCAAAGCACCATTGCGGATTCTACAACTGAAGCGGAGTACATTGCTGCACATGAAGCAGCAAAGGAAGCTATATGGCTAAGGAAGTTCATAGGTGAACTTGGTGTAGTCCCCTCCATTAAAGGACCAATAGCCCTGTATTGTGATAATAACGGAGCTATTGCACAGGCAAAAGAGCCTAGACACCACCAGAGAGTCAAGCATGTACTTCGTAGATTTCACCTTCTACGAGAGTTCGTTGAAAGAAAGAAGTCGAGATAAGCAAAATTGGAACTGATGACAACATATCAGATCCATTAACTAAACCTCTGCCGCAAGCGAAGCACAACTCGCACACTGCAGCTATGGGAATCAAGCATATTGGAGAATGGCTTTGATGTCTCTGTTTAATGTTTTAAAGTTTTAGAGTTTAAATCTTTGTAAAACATTATTGGTTAATCATTCACAATAAATGAAAGGAATTCATTTTTCCATTTAATTTGTGGTTTATTAAATGATGAGTCCCTTCAATTTGACGATATATTCAAGATAGACTGTCAGGACCAGTCCTGTGACTAAGAAATGTCTATCAAGTGAACTTGAATGTCAAAGGTTGAAAATGGTCCCTAATCGGAGTTTTCTATAAAATTGGACGCATAGAAAACGTTAGACGATTAGAATGCAAGATGACTAGTAGTTCTGTTTCTTGAACTATGTGGACATGGCAATGTCATAATCATTTGCATAGATACTTACTTTGGGAAGACTAGTATCGGACAAGACCTATGAAACTTTACTGTAAGAGATGAAAGTCTGTCATAAGTAAATTTCATTAAATTATTAGACACTAAATCCTCAATACCTGAGAGATTTGAGATTACTTGTTTGAGAACTGGTTGCTTTGACGTTGACCAACCGTCGCACCGTAAAAGGAGGCTATAAAGGCAACGCTCAGGTAATCACCTATCAAACGAAGTCTAATCTCAAGATCGCAAGATTGGGATTGTCCTCCCATAAATCGGGATGAGATGCTTAAAAGTTGTACAAGGCCACTCGGAGAGCTAGAAACTGTGAAATGCATGGCCGTGCTCGGATGAATCATAGGCTATGATTATCTGTTTATTTGATCAGTTGAACTCTGATTATCTGTTTATTTGATCAGTTGCATTCTATGTTAAGTCTAATAAATGCGGTTCAGTATTAATTAACAAGTTAATAATTCAGTGAGATCAAGTGAGCTGAATGCCTAGCTAGAGGCCGCTTCAGTTCAAGTGGAATTAATGATATTAATCCACATCTTACTCTTGACCCGAACCCGTAGGGTCACACAATAGTACGTAACGGATCAAGTATTTAATGGCATTAAATACTCTATCTATGGATATTCGGAATCGACGGATCTTGGTTCAGTGGGAGCTGAGATCGTCACAGGCAAGAAATGAATACTCCGGAAACGATGATAGTACCGGAAACGGAAATATGGATCGTATCGGAAATATAAATATTATCCAAGTCGTAGATGTTGCCGGAAACGGAAACATGGTACGTATCGGAAAATATTATCGGAAATGGAATATTACCAGAATCGGAAATATTGCCGGAAACGGAAATATTGTCAGAATCGGAAATATTACCGGAATCGGAAAATAATTCCGGAAACGGAAATATTAAATATTTGTTCGAAACGGAAATTAATTCCGGAATCGGAAATGTTAATATTGTTCGTATCGGAAATGAATTCCGGAATCGGAAATTTAATCGGAAGCGTATCGTACGAATAAGCATCGGACGAGGCCTGCCGGACGAGGGCCAAGCACGAAGCCAGGCCATCGCCCAGCAAGCCAAGCGCGCCGCACAAACAGCCACGCCAGGCCCAGCGCAAGGCCAGGCCCAGCAGGCCGTGGCAGCGCGCACAGCGCGCGCAGCACGCGCGGAGCTGCGTGGGCTTGCAGCTCGCGCAGGCCTCGCTGCGTGGGCTGCTGCTCGTGCGCACGCATGGGCGGCCCATCGTGGCTGCCGTGTGTGCGTGTGTAAGTGTTTGTGTTCGTGCACGTTCCTAAAACGTGCAGAGTTCGGTTAATGATTAAATTCCTAATTCTATTGATAATTAATTAAATTAGAGTTCTTGTAGGATTCTAGGTGTAATCAATTTGTATCTGAATAGGATTCCAATTCCCTTTCCATACCCCTATAAATGTGGCCTGGGTTCACAATTTATAACGAGTTTAAAGTATCAAAGTGAGTTTTTGAGAGAAAAATTCAGCCATACATCTTGCTCAAAAGTGCCGAAAATTCTAGTACCTTAAGGGCGATTCTAGTTGGTCAATCTTAAGGCGGATCCGGACGTGCTGTGGACTATCTACGAAGGGCCGACACTTGGAGTCCTAAAGACTTGTCTGGTTCGGTTCGGGCGCAGCTAGGGAGGGCACGCAACAAAAGAGTATGCATCTAAATTATGCTATATGATTATGTGTAAAAAATATGATCATGGGTTAATGGTTGTTTCCGCATGATTTATGTAAATCATATGTATCATAACCTAACAATGCTTACCTTGCTGGGCCATGTCGTGCCCTTGCTTACCTTTTGGGTCATGCCTTGCCTTGCTTGGGCCATGTCGTGCCCTTGCTTACCTTTCTTGGGTCATGCTTCCCTTGCTTGGGCCATGTCGTGCCCTGCTTACCTTTTGGGTCATGCCTTGCGTTGCTTGGGCCATGTCGGTGCCCTTGCTTACCTTTCTTGGGTCATGCCTTGCCTTGCTTTGGCCATGTCGTGCCCTTGCTTGCCTTTCTTGGGTCATGCTAATGCTTGGGCCATGTCGTGCCCTTGCTTACCTTTCTTGGGTCATGCCTTGCCTTGCTTGGGGACATGTCGTGCCCTTGCTTACCTTTCTTGGGTCATGCATTCCCTTGCTTGGGCCAAGTCGTGCCCTTGCTGCCTTTCTTGGTCAGCTTACCTTGCTTGGGCCATGGTGCCTTTCTTACCTTTCTTGGGTCATGCCTTGCCTTGCTTGGCCATGTGTTGCCCTTGCTTACCTTTCTTGGGTCATGCTTACCTTGCTTGGGCCATGTCGTGCCCTTGCTTACCTTTCTTGGGTCATGCCTTCCCTTGCTTGGGCCATGTCGTGCCCTTGCTTACCTTTCTTGGGTCATGCCTTGCCTTGCTGGGCCATGTCCTGCCCTTGCTTACCTTTCTTGGGTCTTCTTACCTTGTATGGGGCATGTCGTGCCCTTGCTTACCTTTCTTGGGTCATGCCTTGCCTTGCTTGGGCCATGGTGCCCTTGCTTACTTTCTTGGGTCATGCTTACCTTGCTGGGGCCATGTCGTTCCCTTGCTTACCTCTCTTAGGTCATGCTTACCTTGCTTGGGCCATGTCGTGCCCTTGCTTACCTTTTTCTGGGTCATGCCTTGCCTTGCTTGGGCCATGTCGTGCCCTTGCTTACCTTTCTTGGGTCATGCTTACCTTGCTTGGGCCATGTCGTGCCCTTGCTTACCTTTCTTGGGTCATGCCTTACCTTGCTTGGGTCATGCTTACCTTTCTTGGGTCATGCTTTGCCTTGCTTGGGCCATGTCGTGCCCTTGCTTACCTTTCTTGGGTCATGCTTACCTTGTTTGGGCCATGTCGTGCCCTTGCTTACCTTCTTGGTCATGCCTTGCCTTGCTTGGCCATGTCGTGCCCTTGCTTACCTATCTTGGGTCATGCCTTGCCTTGCTGGGCCATGTCGTGCCTTGCTTACCTTTCTTGGGTCATGCCTTGCCTTGCTTGGGCCATGTCGTGCCCTTGCTTACCTTTCTTGGGTCATGCTTACCTTGTTTGGGCCATGGTGCCCTTGCTTACCTTTCTTGGTCATGCCTTGCCTTGCTTGGGCCATGTCGTGCCCTTGCTTACCTTTTGGGTCATGCCTTGCCTTGCTTGGGCCATGTCGTACCCTTGCTTACCTTTCGGGTCATGCTTACCTTGTTTGGGCCATGTCGTGCCCTTGCTTTCCTTCACTAGTAGAAAAATATTGATTTGCTGCCATGACTTAGCGGCGTTAATTTTAGAACGCCTCTAACTAAATGACAAAATAGATGAATTAGGTGAAAAAAACTTGCTTTGCAGCGTTATCTTGAATTATGACGCCTCAAACCATTTTAGTTTGCGGCGTCATCACGTTTAACGTCGCAAAGTGTTGTCCCCATACTCTTCTTATTCACCCGCGTTTAGCTCTTTCTTTTGCTTCTCGTCCTTTCACAAAACCACATTGTTTTCCTTCAACCTCATCTCCAGCATCGCCGTCTGTCCTTCGCCTCATCTCCACCACCGAATTCACCGAGAAAGTGAAGCTCATATTCATCTCCACCGTCACTGTCTGTCCTTCAACCTCATCTCCACCACTGCCGTTTTACTTAAGGTAAATTATGCTTCCACTGACTCCTCCTCATCCTTTCCTTTTTTTTGGTTCAATTACTCTATTCCCCTCGTTTCAGTCTCTCAATTACATGAATTGTGTATGAGTTATCGAATCTCTCTTGCTCTCTCCACCAAAAATGTAAAACCTAATTATCAAATTCAAATTTTGGCTTAGAAGAACCTTAAAATTGCTTTGAATTTGAGGTAGGTAATGTCGTATGTCTAATTTATTTTGCAAATATTATGTTTAGATGAGGTGCTTCGAAGAAAGAAGTTCACAAATTTGAGAAAAACACAAGTTTTATTACAGTAAGACATATTTTTTCTTGCTGAAATTCTACTTAATTTTGTGAGTTTTACTTTAATTGTTGAATTGTCAATTTCAAATCCCTAATTTCACAATCAAAAACTCAAAATTCCGTAATCACAACCAACCAATGTCTTGAATTATGGATGTGAATATTGTTGAATTGAGAAGCAATTGTAGAAAAAAGTAATCGAATTTCAATTGATGATTGTTCGATGAAATTCTGTTTCAGAAGTAATCGAATTTCTCGAATTATTCAAATTGCATTCACTCACTTATTTAATACTTGATTCTTCTTATTTGAGTATTGAGGGTGTAAATTATATATATATATATATATATATTATATATATATAATATATATATAGATATATACTATATATATATATATATATATATATATAATATATATTATATATATAGATATATATATATATATATATATATATATATATATAGATTGAAGGGGCTGAGGCCTTGGAGGTATGAATTGAAGAGTAGGCCAGAAGAGTGCAGCATTTTTCTAGGTTTGTTTGGAAATCCCTGCTTGAATTATGTATTGAGTGATAACTAATTATTACTGTTTCGCTGGTAAATTTGTTCCCCTAAGGTGATTTGTTGGTAAGATTTTCAGCAGATTTTCAGCATTGAGTAAAACTGATATGTTAGTGGGAAAGATGGGAGATAGATGTCGGTTATCTATTCTAGGAGTAAGGCTTTGGTTTGGTTGTGTAGTCTTATTGCAAGACAAGTCTCAGTTGAGTGTTGATGTAAACCTGATAATGTCTACAAGTTGAGAGCTTGTAACATTCTCATATCCTTTAATTGAAATGGAACTCTGAGTCCGATCTCTGTTGCTTTCTGCTACCAACGCATGTTTGATTGACCTTAGTATGAATCTTTCTAAGCAACTTTAATTGGTGGAGCTTATATCATATGGGTCTTGCCAAATTTCATTTGTTCACTTATGAGCTATTTGTTCACTTTAATTTCTGTTTGCAGGGCTTTGATGATAATGTTCAGCAGGCTGATGTTTGTATAAACAATGATTCCCTCTTTTTTTTTTTTGTTTCTCTACACCCCCAGCAGGCTGTAGGCTGTTATGATTAACATTGAATGAGATAAATGCAACATTCCTCCAGGACAGTGTAGAACAGTTTCATTTCACATGGAAATTTGAAATTATCTTGTTTCTGGTTGTATCCACTTGGGAAGCACTAGAACTAACACCTCTAATAATATATGGCTTGAGCCTTTACCTGGGAGGTTAGTTATTTTGTAACCTTATTTTCTTTTGCTGATATATTTTCCAATTTTATGGAAAGCTTGCGAAGTTAACTTCTCGTTCCGTTAATTTCTATACACAAACTTGCAACTGAATATTTCGACTTCTTTTTTACAAGGTTTTTTTTTTTATTACTGTCACATTTGGTCACTTGGGATTTGATTATTTCTTTGCCATAAGAGAAAGAGTGCAATAAGACGACAAAAGAAGTGAAGGGAATGACCTATCCCACCAAATGAGTTCTTGCCTGAGCTGAAAGAAGAACAACAGCTTGCTCTCCACCTAACGAAGTGAACCTGCAAATCCAGACAAAACCTATTGTAAGGGCTACTTTAAAATTTTCATATTTCATCTTCGTCTTTTTAATTTTAGTTGATAAACTTGATGTGATGTTTCAAATGTGGGGTTTACATGTCGTACAGTTTGTGATATTTACAGGGGATGCTGCTGTTTTATGGTGTTGATTGTGTGTTGGTATGTATATGCTGGTATGCAGTTAGGTGTTATGCATAATGGTTGATGTGTGTTCTGTTTGTATAGTCCAATTTTGTATAGTTCAGTTCTATTTCGTGAAATTTCAGTAAGCATATAACCAACCTGTCATATAAATTTGGTTATGTTTTGGTTTGTCTGTTCTGTTTGCTTTGTTCTGTTTGGTTCAGTTACTTTGCTTATAAATTTATTCTGCTTTTGGAACTCTAGCATGACTTTAATACATTTGCAAGTGTTGTTATAAGTGCCTGCATTGCTTTCTATCAAAAATCACTATTATAAGGTAGACACCACTTGAAGTAAACTGATCAAGGCTCTGGTTTTGCATGCTGGTAGTCCATGCCAAAGCTGTCTAAAACTGCAGTTTTGATGAGGTGGAGACTTCAGATTATCAAATTGGTAGCAAATCGCTTTGGGTATTGGCATTAGAACTGGGAAGCTATGTGATATCCTATTGAGTCCCTTTTTTTTTCATGCTTTCCAGTATTTACGGAGCTTTGTACATTTTCTGCAGGTACAAATGGAAGTGTTTCTTTGACCATCTCTTGATATAAGAAGACAGGGAGACGACACCACGTGTCAAATTAGGATCTGTGAAGGATAACGAAAGACAAGATCTAACTGGTGCTGTGAAGGAATACTTACTCTTGGTAGGGTATCGTCTGACTGCAATGACATTCTATGAAGAGGGAATGTAAAATTCAAGATATTTCTTCGTGAGTTCTTCAAGAAAGAAGTAAGAAGTAGTTGGCCAAATATATTTCTTCTTGATTTCCAGTATAGCATAAGATGAATATATTTTCTTTTGCGTCACAAGAACCTAAAATTTTATCCTACAGATTCGTAAAAAATCCTCCAAAATTATCTTGAATTTTCCCCCTTATTATGTAACAGTGCCTATTGTAGAGGAGGGTTGTGGTTTGACACTGAACTGAAGTACTGAACTTAACTTAATTGTAGCTGACCCTTTAGATATTATAATTGACCGACTTGAATTGT
>NW_026614508.1:0-24674 GCF_020520425.1 Spinacia oleracea | reverse complement strand
AAATCGTGGTTGTTGTATCATGAAAGCAACTAAAACAACAAGCTATCACCCAAATCCACCACATTTATGGAGATTGGCTCTTTGCGTCGTCAGTTTGAAGCTTCTGGCCACACCGTTCTACTGTCGACAGTTCTAACGAGTAATCCTCGGCAGACGAGGCTCATCACGAGAGTGAGCAATTCCCATCTTTCTCCCTTGTTTGGTTATTTTGTTGCTATTTCAGAGTGAGGGCACTGTGTTTGTTTAGCTTGGGGAGGGATATCTATCTTATTGCTTTCTAGTATAGTTTTATTGCTTGTTTAGGTGTTGTACGCTTTGTACCGTCATTAGGGGGGGAGTTTACGTGCAACGGAAAAAAATGTATGCTTTCCTAGTGTATTGTTCAATAGTTGCATTTTTTGCATTCATAGTCTTTATACCCTGCATTGTGCAATGACTTTCAAACTATGTTTGGGCTTTAATTGACTCTCTTGAGCTTCTTTGAAAACTTAGTTAGATTCTGAAATTCACGTCGGTCCTGCTATACATTGATAACTGCTTGGCATTGTGTGAACCAATTGAATGGTATGCGGTAAGATGTTGGTCTCGTGTCAAGAATAGCTAGCCAATATCTTGCAGGTCACTTACTATGTGTTTGTGTGATTGTGTGACTTGTTATCGTATGATTTTGGCTTGAGATTCATAGTAGTTAGTTGCAATCACGCATGCCGCGTATGACAGAGGCCATTCTCTTAGGAAGCCTTCAGACGAATTTAGAAACATCAGTTCCTGCCTTTCATACCCATGTGTAGCCTTGTCTGTTTATTGTTTTAACTCCACAAAATGAGCAATATTAGCCCCGTTGGTACTTGTCCCGAGTCTAGATTGGGGGAAGCTTCGGTGTTCGTAATGGTTCCTTGATGTTGATGATTGGCACACTAAGCCATATGTTCGTGGTTCGAGGCTATGTTTGGATTTGTGGTTCGGAAAATGGTGTATATTATTGTTGGCACCCAAGCTTGTAACAGTTAGCATTAGATTATTATGTACTTTCGATTTCATTATCTAGTTTCATTTTCATACCAAATAAATAAAAAAAAAAAAAAAAAAAAGAAAAAAAAAGGGAAAAAAAAACAAAAAAAAAAAAATAGAGAAAAAAATAGAAAATAAAAAAAAAGAAAAAAAAAAGAGAGAAAATCAAAAAAAATATGTTTCGTTTTTGTATGTAGTCTGAAAGCTGGGAAAGGGGAATGAAGAAAGATCATTGACATTATATTATGTTTTTCCC
This sequence comes from Spinacia oleracea, assembly GCF_020520425.1. Lineage (NCBI taxonomy): Eukaryota > Viridiplantae > Streptophyta > Magnoliopsida > Caryophyllales > Amaranthaceae > Spinacia > Spinacia oleracea. The sequence continues at coordinate 23,407 of NW_026614508.1, read as the reverse complement.
TTGGTTATAACTTGGTTGATTGTTCGGGTTTTCATGGTTCGATGGAGTAGGATTTGCGGCATTATCACGCCGACGCATGTAGTTCACTTTTGCTCCCAAGTTGGACCTTACTCTCACTTTTTCCAATTATACCCTCCCTTGTTTTTACCTATCCCCATTACAAGCTTATTATAAAGACCTCTGATCGGATGTTTGTTTTGTGATGAATGAAAATCGTTTCTTGCTATTGTCATCTTACCCCATTGCATCATATATTTATATTCTACAAGGTATGCGCGACGACTAGCTTGATTGAGAATAGTTTGTGGCAAAGCTTGGTGTTGTTTCGATTGTGGATCACGATGCTTTGTGGTTCTATTTGTATCGAGCTAGATTTCTGTCTCAAAACTCTGTTTGATTGTTTGCTCGAGAGTTGGGTTGGTCTTCCATGGTTTTGTGAAAGTCATGTGCGTCTTGTTTCTCTACCTTTGGTTAGTGTTGTTGGGACAAGCAACAGTCTAGCTTGGGGGAATTTGATGAGTCATATTGTATAGGGTATTTTAGGCGCATTTAGGTGCATTAATAGGCATTTATATCTTAGTTGCATTTAGGATCACATTTGCATAAGTATCGTTGTCGTACTCTATTACGCCCCGTGGTGTTTTCTTAATGTTTCAGGTGATTTTACGGTCATTTGGATGCTTTCGGAGTGTTATGAGTTTGATTTGGATGATGAACGGATGAATGTTGACTCGAGGATCATTGCATGTCTCTAGGGATAATTTGAGTCAACAACGAGCTAACGCTATTTTTCTAAGCATCAAAACGACAAGCGTTCACTCTTTGATGATATCTCAAGCTCTACATGTCGGAATGAGACGAATTTGATTGGGCTAGAAAGTAGACTTCAAGAGCTTTCCAACGACAGGTCACACGTCCTTATAGGCATGTAGTGAACAAGAGTTATGACATAAACAAGATGGCTCGACTATCCGATTCGCCTACGGCCCAAAACGCAGGCCCAAACTCCCTCCTTGGGCGCGAAAACCAGCGACCAACCAGCGGGCCCGCTGGTTTCTGCGCCCAAGTGATTTCCGCGCGTGTTTGGTCTTCGTGATCGTCCAATTAAATCTTAGCTTATGTAATTGTTATTTTTTCCTATTTGTTTAGAATTGAGAAGCATATAAATACTTCAAGGGAATGCTTTTATTTTCCTAAGGTTTAATTCTCCTAGAACTCCTCTTTCACGTCCTTTTTTTCTCTCTTTCTTTTTCGTGAACCATAGTTTTTCTACAAACTCCATTAATGTAATTCTTTGAGGTATTATTGATTTTCCTTTTTATTATTTATTGCTTTTATTATGTTTTCATTCTTAGATTTGATTTTCATTGGTTTCATGATTGAGTAGTTTCTGTCTAGGGTTTGGGAATCCATGTTTATATTATGAATCCTTATTATTATTGTTGATGTTTGATTATTCATTGATATTTCTAGTTGATTAGTTTATATGTTAATCTTTGCAATCTGATCAATTGTTGATTAAATCATGCTAATAGAATTTAGAATCGAAAGATCGAATTTTAGAGCTTACCTACAACTAGCAATTCTGATTATGTAGCGATCGTACTGCATATGTTGAACTGAGAGTGTTAAGACCGACTGTAGGATTACGTGTGCTCTAGATAATTGAATATTTGAGTTGTTGATGTTTTGATTGATTCTGGACTATGAACAGGGTGAACGTTGCCCTAGATCTTTTAGTTTATTTTTCTATTATTTTAGTTTAAACATTCAATCCTAATTCGTGACATTGTTAGTTTCGCCATACCTTGAAAGCTAGATTTAAATAGCCATCTCTGTGGATTCGACCCTGCTTACCCTACTGCATTGTTAGGAGGTTTCGCTAGGATTTTTTTTGGGGTGTACGACGCCTATCAAGCCTTGCCTTGCTTGGGCCAAGTCGTGCCCTTGCTTCCCTTTCTTGGGTCAAGCCTTGCCTTGCTTGGGCCAAGTCGTGCCTTGCTTGCCTTTCTTGGGTCATGCTTACCTTGCTTGGGCCATGTCGTGCCCTTGCTTACCTTTCTTGGGTCATGCCTTGCTTGTTTGGGCCAGTCGTTCCCTTGCTTACCTTTCTTGGGTCATGCCTTGCCTTGCTGGCCATTGTCGTGCCCTTGCTTACCTATCTTGGGTCATGCTTGCCTGCTTGGGCCATGTGTGCCCTTGCTTACCTTTCTTGGGTCATGCCTTGCCTTGCTTGGGACATGTCGTGCCCTTGCTTACCTTTCTGGGTCTGCCTTGCCTTGCTTTGGGCCATGTCGTGCCCTTGCTTACCTTTCTTGGGTCATGCTACCTTGTTTGGGCCATGTCGTGCCCTTGCTTACCTTTCTTGGTCATGCCTTGCCTTGCTTGGCCATGTCGTGCCCTTGCTTACCATTCTTGGGTCATGCCTTGCCTTGCTTGGGCCATGTCGTGCCCTTGCTTACCTTTCTTGGGTCATGCCTTGCCTTGCTTGGGCCAATGTCGTGCCCTTGCTTGCCTTTCTTGGGTCATGCCTTGCCTTGCTTTGGCCATGTCGTGCCCTTGCTTACCTTTCTTGGTCATGCTTCCTTTGCTTGGGCCATGTCGTGCCCTTGCTTACCTTTCTTGGGTCATGCCTTGCCTTGCTTGGGCCATGTCGTGCCCTTGCTTACCTTTCTTGGGTCATGCCTTGCCTTGCTTGGGCCAAGTCGTGCCTGCTTGCCTTTCTTGGGTCATGCTTACCGCTTGGGCCATGTCGTGCCCTTGCTTACCTTTCTTGGGTCATGCCTTGCCTTGCTTGGGCCATGTCGTGCCCTTGCTTACCTTTCTTGGGTCATGCTTCCTTGCTTGGGCCATGTCGTGCCCTTGCTTACCTTTCTTGGGTCATGCCTTGCCTTGCTTGGGCCATGTCGTGCCATTGCTTACCTTTCTGGGTCATGCCTTGCCTTGCTTGGGCCATGTCGTGCCCTTGCTTACTTTCTTGGGTCATGCCTTGCCTTGCTTGGGCCATGTCGTGCCCTTGCTTACCTTTCTTGGGTCATGCCTTGCCTTGCTTGGGCCATGTCGTGCCTTGCTGCCTTTCTTGGGTCATGCCTTGCCTTGCTTGGGCCATGTCGTGCCCTTGCTTACCTTTCTTGGTCATGCCTTGCCTTCCTGGCCATGTCGTGCCCTTGCTTACCTTCTTGGGTCATGCCTTGCCTTGCTTGGGCATGTCGTGCCCTTGCTTACCTCTTGGGTCTTGCTTACCTTGTTTGGGCCATGTAGTGCCCTTGCTTACCTTTCTTGGGTCATGCTTACCTTGTTTGGGCCATGTCGTGCCCTTGCTTACCTTTCTTGGGTCATGCCTTGCCTTGCTTGGGCCATGTCCTGCCCTTGCTTACCTTTCTTGGTCTTGCTTACCTTGTTTGGGCCATGTCGTGCCCTTGCTTACCTTTCTTGGGTCATGATTACCTTGCTTGGGCCATGTCGTGCCCTTGCTTACCTTTCTGGGACATGCTTACCTTGTTTGGGCCATGTCGTGCCCTTGCTACCTCTTGGTCATGCCTTGCCTTGCTTGGGCCATCTCGTGCCTTGCTTACCTTTTGGGTCATGCTTACCTTCTTGGGTCATGCTTACCTTTCTGGGTCATGCTTTGCCTTGCTTGGGCCATGTCGTGCCCTTGCTACCTTTCTTGGGTTGCTTACCTTGCTTGGGCCATATCGTGCCCTTGCTTACCTTTCTTGGTCATGCCTTGCCTTGCTTGGCCATGTCGTGCCCTTGCTTACCTTTCTGGGTCATGCCTTGCCTTGCTTGGGCCATGTCGTGCCTTGCTTACCTTTCTTGGGTCATGCCTTGCCTTGCTTGGGCCATGTCGTGCCCTTGCTGCCTTTCTTGGGTCATGCCTTGCCTTGCTTGGGCCATGTCGTGCCCTGCTTACCTTTCTTGGGTCATGCTTCCTTTGCTTGGGCCATGTCGTGCCCTGCTACCTTTCTTTGGGTCATGCCTTGCTTGCTTGGGCCATGTCGTTCCTTGCTTACCTTTCTTGGGTCATGCCTTGCCTTGCTTGGGCCAAGTCGTGCCCTTGCTTGCCTTTCTTGGGTCATGCTTACCTTGCTTGGCCATGTCGTGCCCTTGCTTACCTTTCTTGGGTCATGCCTTGCCTTGCTTGGGCCATGTCCGTGCCTTGCTTACCTTTCTTGGGCATGCTTCCCTTGCTTGGGCCATGTCGTGCCCTTGCTTACCTTTCTTGGGTCATGCCTTGCCTTGCTTGGGCCATGTCGTGCCCTTGCTTACCTTTCTTGGTCATGCCTGCCTTGATTGGGCCATGTCGGCCCTTGCTTGCCTTTCTTGGTCATGCTTACCTTGCTTGGGCCATGTCGTGCCCTTGCTTACCTTTCTTGGTCATGCCTTGCCTTGCTTGGGCCATGTCGTGCCCTTGCTTCCCTTTCTTGGGCATGCCTTGCCTTGCTTGGGCCAGTCGTGCCGCTTGCTTGCCTTTCTTGGGTCATGCTTCCCTTGCTTGGGCCATGTCGTGCCCATTGCTTACCTTCTTGGGTCATGCCTTGCCTTGCTTGGGTCCAATGTTCGTGCCCTTGCTTACCTTTCTTGGGTCATGCCTTGCTTGTTGGGCGATGTCGCCTTGCTTACCTTTCTTGGTCATGCTTTACTTGCTTGGGCCATGTCGTGCCCTTGCTTACTTTCTGGGTCATGCTTGCCTGCTTGGGCATGTCGTGCCCTTGCTTACCTTTCTTGGGTCTGCTTACTTGTTTGGACCATGTCGTGCCTTGCTTACCTTTCTTGGGTCATGCTTGCCTTGTCTTAGTCCTGTCGTGGTGCCCTTTCTTGCCTTCTGTGGTCATGCCTTGCTTGGCTTGGGCCATGTCGTGCCCTTGCTTTGCCTTTCTTTGCGCATGTCGTGCCTTGCTTACCTTTCTTGGGTCATGCTTACCTTGTTTGGGCCATGTCGTGCCCTTGCTTACCTTTCTTGGGTCTGCCTTGCCTGCTTGGGCCATGTCCTGCCCTTGCTTACCTTTCTTGGGTCTTGCTTACTTGTTTGGGCCATGTCGTGCCTTGCTTACCTTTCTTGGGTCATGCTTACCTTGCTTGGGCCATGTCGTGCCCTTGCTTACCTTTCTTGGGACATGCTTACCTGCTTGGGCCATGTCGTGCCCTTGCTTACCTTTCTTGGGTCATGCCTTGCCTTGCTTGGGCCATGTCGTGCCCTGCTTACCTTTCTTGGGTCATGTACCTTGCTGGGCCATGTCGTGCCTTGCTTACCTTCTTGGGTCATGCCTTACTTGCTTGGGTCATGCTTGCCTTGCTTGGGCCATGTCGTGCCTTGCTTACCTTCTTGGGTTCTTGTTACCTTGCTGGGCCATGTCGTGCCTTGCTTACCTTTCTTGGGTGATGCTTACCTTGCTTGGGCCATGTCGTGCCCTTGCTTACCTTTCTTGGGTCATGCTTACCTTGCTTGGGCCATGTCGTACCCTGCTTACGTTTCTTGGGTCATGCCTTGCTTGCTTGGGCCATGTCGTGCCCTTGCTTACCTTCTTGGGTGATGCTTACCTTGCTTGGGCCATGTCGTGCCCTTGCTTACCTTTCTTGGATCATGCTTACCTTGCTTGGGCCATGTCGTACCCTTGCTTACCTTTCTGGGTCATGCCTTGCCTTGCTTGGGCCATGTCGTGCCCTTGCTTACCTTCTTGGGTCATGCCTTGCCTGCTTGGGACATGTCGTGCCCTTGCTTACCTTTCTTGGGTCATGCCTGCCTTGCTTGGGCCATGTCGTGCCTTTGCTTACCTTCTGGATCATGCTTACCTGTTTGGGCCATGTGTCGTGCCCTTGCTACCTTTCTTGGTCATGCCTTGCCTTGCTTGGCCATGTCGTGCCCTTGCTTACCTATCTTGGTCATGCCTTGCCTTGCTTGGGCCATGTCGTGCCCTTGCTTACCTTTCTTGGATCATGCCTTGCCTTGCTTGGGCCATGTCGTGCCCTGCTTACCTTTCTTTGGTCATGCTTACCTGTTTGGGCCATGTCGTGCCCTTGCTTACCTTTCTTGGTCATGCCTTGCCTTGTTTGGGCCATGTCGTGCCCTTGCTTACCTTTCTTGGTCATGCTTCCTTGCTTGGGCCATGTCGTGCCCTTGCTTACCTTTTCTGGGTCATGCCTTGCCTTGCTTGGGCCATGTCGTGCCCTTGCTACCTTTCTTGGGTCATGCCTTGCCTTGCTTGGGCCATGTCGTGCCTTGCTTACCTTCTTGGGTCATGCCTTGCCTTGCTTGGGCCATGTCGTGCCCTTGCTTGCCTTTCTTGGGTCATGCTTACCTTGCTTGGGCCATGTCGTGCCCTTGCTTACCTTTCTTGGGTCATGCCTTCCCTTGCTTGGGCCATGTCGTGCCCTTGCTTACGTTCTTGGGTCATGCCTTGCCTTGCTTGGGCCAAGACGTGCCCTGCTTACCTTTCTGGGTCATGCTTTGCCTTGCTTGGGCCATGTGTGCCCTTGCTTGCCTTTCTTGGGTCATGTCTTGCCTTGCTTGGCCATGTCTTGCTTGCCTTTCTGGGGGCCAGGATTGTCTTTTAAATTCCTTGCTTGGGCCATGTCTGCCCTTGCTGGCCTTTCTTGGGTCATGCTTGCTTTGCTTGGGCCATTCGTGCCCTTGCTTGCCTTTCTTGGGTCAGCCTTGCCTTGCCTTGCTTGGGCCATGTCGTGCCTTGCTTACCTTATATGGGCATTAAGCTTAATTTTCATGATTTTTTTTTCAAAAAAATTATTTTTGTTTTCCGAAAATAGGGAAAATAGGGGTAAAAACGGGAAAAATAGGGAAAAATTCAAAAAAATCTCAAAAAAATCCCAAAAAATCCCAAAAAATTCAAAAAAATCCCAAAAAATTATTGTGTTGAAAAATTTTATTTTGGACCTAGGGGGGTGCCCGTGTGGTCCCGGGTTGCTATTTTAGGGGTAAAAACGGGGAAATCCCAAAAAATTCAAAAAATCCCAAAAATCCGAAAAAAATAGGAAAAGACATATAAATATATATAGAAAACATTGTGTGAAATTTTTTATTTCTGGGACCTCGGGGGTGCCCGTGTGGTCCCGGGTTGCTATTTTTGGAAAGTTTTCGGGAAAATTCATTCTTAGTGGTCATTATTGTGCATGTGGTCCGATCGTTTTGCCTTGGGCCATGCCTTGGGTCCGATTGTTGTGCCTTGGGCCATGCCTTCCTTGCTGCCTTGCGTGCTTATGGGGGCCATGCCCTTGGTCCATGTCAATGCGATCGTTAGGAATGCAATACAGAAAACCATCACTCGCCCAAGGCCTGTATAGCACTTGGAGCAAACACTGAAGAGGTTTATCGGCGTGCGGTTCACGGAGCCCGCCAGCTAAAAAAACCAAACACCACTCACAGCGTAGCGTACCTCTTGGCAAGAAACAACGAGCTTGCATTCCCACGACCACAAAGTGGCCGCAAGGGATGGGCTAGAGTCCCCCGAACTAGCACCGTTTGACGTGAAGAAACAAACAAATGAGGCGGGACAACACTGGCTAAGGTTAGCTAACACAACGTCAATAGAATTGGACTGCACCACATGTCCGCTTGATATCGACCGCATCCGGGACCGGTCCGCATCGAGTTCGGACAACATTAGACACTAAAGCCAAAAGGGACAAGAGGTTTTGTCAAAGATCGACGACGAGATTTAGTCCGCTCTCTAGTGTGCTGCTTGGTCCTCTGCCCGCACACAAGAACAGTCCGAATCCGGTCATCGAGGCCCAAGCTCCCTCTATAGTACCCGTTCCAGGTTGCTCGAAGGAACGACGACGAGATTAGTATGCTCTTGTGTGCTTCTTGGTCGTTTCCCGCACACTAGAAACACACCGCATCCGATCATGGATTCCAAGCTCCCCTACATACCTACGAGGTTTGTTCGAAGGACGACGTCAACTAGATTTTAGTCCGCGCTCGTGGGCTGCTCGGTCCGCTGCCCGCAAGAACAGACCGCATCCGGTCGACAAGTCCCAAACTCCCCTCCGCTAACCATCCGAGAGACGACGACGCGGGACCATTGCGGCATACGAAAAAACGAGGTCAAGTCGGGACGTAGCGTATTGCGGGCCAAATCCACCACCGTCATCCCCCGACTTTACGGAGCCGAAAAATTCCCTCAATGCATCGTTGGATTTTTTTTCTGAACAACGAAAACTCAAGGTCAAGTCGGTACTATGGCCGTGTCGCAGGCCAATTCCACAACCGTCATCCCCCGAAATACTCCGTCAATCGAACCGTAACACCTTTCTTTGCTTACCTTGCTTGGGATATGCCTTGCCATGCCTTCCTCTTGCCTTTCTTTGCCACGACTTTCCTTGCTTACCTTGCTTGGGCCATGCCTTGCCACGACTTGCCCTTACATGCCTTTCTTTGCCACGACTTGCCCTGCTTGCCTTGCTTGGGCATGGCGTGCCCTTACTTACCTTTCTTGGGTCATGCTTACCTTGTTGGGCCATGTCGTGCCCTTGCTTACCTTTCTTGGGTCATGCCTTGCCTTGCTTGGGCCATGTCGTGCCTTGCTTACCTTTCTTGGGTCATGCTTACCTTGCTTGGGCCATGTCGTGCCCTTTCTTACCTTTCTTGGGTCATGCCTTGCCTTGTTTGGGCATGTCGTGCCCTTGCTTACCTTTCTTGGGTCATGCTTACCTTGCTTGGCCATGTCGTGCCCTTGCTTACCTTTCTTGGGTCATGCTTACCTTGCTTGGGCCATGTCGTGCCCTTGCTTACCTTTCTTGGGTCATGCCTTGCCTTGCTTGGGCCATGTCGTTCCCTGCTTACCTTTCTTGGGTCATGCCTTGCCTTGCTTGGGCGATGTCGTGCCCTTGCTTACCTTTCTTGGGTCATGCTTACCTTGCTTGGCCATGTCGTGCCCTTGCTTACCTCTTGGGTCATGCCTTGCCTGCTTGGGCCATGTCGTGCCCTTGCTTACCTTCTTGGGTCTTGCTTACCTTGTTTGGGCATGTCGTGCCCTTGCTTACCTTTCTTGGGTCATGCTTACCTTGCTTGGGCCATGTCGTGCCTTGCTTACCTTCTTGGGTCATGCCTTGCCTTGCTTGGGACATGTCGTGCCTTGCTACCTTTCTTGGGTCTTGCTTACTTGTTTGGGCCATGTCGTGCCCTTGCTTACCTTTCTTGGGTCATGCTTACCTGTTTGGGCCATGTCATGCCCTTGCTTACCTTTCTTGGGTCATGCCTTGCCTTGCTTGGGCCATGTCCTGCCCTTGCTTACCTTTCTTGGGTCTTGCTTACCTTGTTTGGGCCATGTCGTGCCCTTGCTTACCTTTCTTGGGTCATGCTTACCTTGCTTGGGCCATGTCGTGCCCTTGCTTACCTTTCTTGGGTCATGCTTAGCTTGCTTGGGCCATGTCGTGCCCTTGCTTACCTTTCTTGGGTCATGCCTTGCCTTGCTTGGGCCATGTCGTGCCCTTGCTTACCTTTCTTGGGTCATGCTTACCTTGCTTGGGCCATGTCGTGCCCTTGCTTACCTTTCTGGGTCATGCCTTACCTTGCTTGGGTCATGCTTACCTTCTTGGGTCATGCTGCCTTGCTTGGGCCATTTGTGCCCTTGCTTACCTTTCTTGGGTCTTGCTTACCTGCTTGGGCCATGTCGTGCCCTTGCTTACCTTTCTTGGGTGATGCTTACCTTGCTTGGGCCATGTCGTGCCCTTACCTTTCTTGGGTCATGCTTACCTTGCTTGGGCCATGTCGTACCCTTGCTTACCTTTCTTGGGTCATGCCTGCCTTGCTTGGGCCATGTCGTGCCCTGCTTACCTTTCTTGGGTGATGCTTACCTGCTTGGGCCATGTCGTGCCCTTGCTTACCTTTTGGGTTATGCTTACCTTGCTTGGGCCATGTCGACCTTGCTTACATTTCTTGGGTCATGCCTTGCTTTGCTTGGGCCATGTCGTGCCTTGCTTACCTTTCTTGGGTCATGCCTTGCCTTGCTTGGGACATGTCGTGCCCTTGCTTACCTTTCTTGGGTCATGCCTTGCCTTGCTTGGGCTATGTCGTGCCCTTGCTTACCTTTCTTGGGTCATGCTTGTCTTGCTTGGGCCATGTCGTGCCCTTGCTTACCTTTCTTGGTCATGTCGTGCCCTTGCTTACCTTTCTTGGTCATGCCTTGCCTTGCTTGGCCATGTCGTGCCCTTGCTTACCTATCTTGGGTCATGCCTTGCCTTGCTTGGGCCATGTCGTGCCCTTGCTTACCTTTCTTGGGTCATGCCTTGCCTTGCTTGGGCCATGTCGTGCCCTTGCTTACCTTTCTGGGGTCATGCTTACCTTGTTTGGGCCATGTCGTGCCCTGCTTACCTTTCTTGGGTCATGCCTTGCCTTGCTTGGGCCATGTCGTTGAAGGAAATAATGCCCTTGGCCAAGTATGCATTTCTATGTTAAGTCTAATAAATGCGGTCAGTATTAATTAACAAGTTAATAATTCAGTGAGATCAAGTGAGCTGAATGCCTAGCTAGAGGCCGCTTCAGTTCAAGTGGAATTAATGATATAATCCACAGCTTACTTTGACTGAACCCGTAGGGTCACACAAATAGTACGTAAACGGATCAAGTATTTAATGGCATTACATACTCCATCTATGGATATTCGGAATCGAGGATCTTGGTTTCAGTGGGAGCTGAGATCGTCACAGGCAAGAAATGAATACTCCGGAAACGATGATATTGCCGGAAACGGAAATATGGATCGTATCGGAATATAATATATCCAAGTCGTAGATGTTGCCGGAAACGGAAACATGGTACGTATCGGAAAATTATCGGAAATGGAAATATTACAAGAATCGGAAATATTGCCGGAAACGGAAAATTGTCAGAATCGGAAATATTATCGGAATCGGAAAATAATTCCAGAAACGGAAATATTAAATATTTGTTCGAAACGGAAATTACTTCCGGAATCGGAAATATAAATATTGTTCGTATCGGAAATGAATTCCGGAACGGGAATTTAATCGGAAGCGTATCGTACGAATTAGCATCGGACGAGGCCTGCCGGACGAAGGCCCAGCACGAAGTCGGGCCATCGCCCAGCAAGCCAAACGCGCGCCACAAGCCCAACCAGGCAGCGCCCAGGCCTACCGCAAGGCAGGCCCAGCGCGCGCCAAGCACGGCTGCGTGGGCCTCGCTGCGTGGGCTGCTGCTCGCACGCACGCACATGGGCAGCCTTGTGGCTGCCGTGTGTGTGTGAGTTTGTGTTCATGCACGATTCCTAAAACTATTAGAATTAGTACATGATTAAATTTCTATTCCTAAAAGGATAAATTAATTAAATAGAGTTCTTGTAGGATTCTAAGTTAAATAATTCGTATCCTACTAGGATTCCAATTCCTTTCCATAACTCTATAAATACGTGCCTAGGTTCAATATTTTCAGAGATTAATTCAAGTATTCAAAGTGAGTTTTGAGAGAAAAATTCAGCCATATTTCTTACCTAAGAGTGCCGAAAATTCTAGTACCTTAAGGGCGATTCTAGTTGGTCAATCTTAAGGCGGATCCGGACGTGCTGTGGACTATCTACGGAGGGACGACACTTGGAGTCCTAAAGACTTGTTCTTGTTCGTTTCGGGCGCAGCTAGGGAAGGCACGCAACAAAGAGTAGCATCTAAATTATGCTATATGATTATGTGTAAATAATATGTATTCCTGGCTTAATGGTTGTTTCCGCATGATTTATGAATTGTCATATGTATCATAACTAACAGTCGTGCCCTTGCTTACCTTTCTTGGGTCATGCCTGCCTTGCTTGGGCCATGTCGTGCCCTTGCTTACCTTTCTTGGTCATGCTTACCTTGTTTGGCCATGTCGTGCCTTGCTTACCTTTCTTGGTCATGCCTTGCCTTGCTTGGCCATGTCGTGCCCTTGCTTACCTTTCTTGGGTCATGCTTGCCTTGCTTGGGCCATGTCGTGCCCTTGCTTACCTTTCTTGGGTCATGCTTACCTTGCTTGGGCCATGTTACCTTGCTTACCTTTCTTGGGTCATGCCTTGCCTTGCTTGGGCCATGTCGTGCCCTTGCTTACCTTCTTGGTCATGCCTTGCTTGCTTGGGCCATGTCGTGCCCTTGCTTACCTTTCTTGGGTCATGCTTGCCTTGCTTGGCCTGTCGTGCCCTTGCTTACCTTTCTTGGGTCATGCTTACCTTGCTTGGGCCATGTCGTACCCTTGCTTACCTTTCTTGGGTCATGCCTTGCCTGCTTGGGCCATGTCGTGCCCTTGCTTACCTTCTTGGGTCATGCCTTGACTTGCTTGGGACATGTCGTGCCCTTGCTTACCTTCTTGGGTCATGCCTTGCCTTGCTTGGGCCATGTCGTGCCCTTGCTTACCTTTTTGGGTCATGCTTACTTGTTTGGGCCATGGCGTGCCCTTGCTTACCTTCTAGGTCATGCCTTGCCTTGCTTGGCCATGTCGTGCCCTTGCTTACCTATCTTGGGTCATGCCTTGCCTTGCTTGGGACATGTCGTGCCTTGCGTACCTTTCTTGGGTCATGCCTTGCCTTGTTGGGCATGTCGTGCCCTTGCTTACCTTTCTTGGGTCATGCTACCTTGCTTGGGCCATGTCGTGCCCTTGCTTACCTTTCTTGGGCCATGCCTTGCCTGCTTGGGCCATGTCGTGCCCTTGCTTGCCTTTCTTGGGTCATGCCTTGCCTTGATTGGGCAAGTCGTGCCCTTGCTTGCCTTTCTTGGGTCATGCTACCTTGCTTGGGCCATGTCGTGCCCTTGCTTACCTTTCTTGGGTCATGCCTTGCCTTGCTTGGGCCATGTCGTGCCTGAAGGAAATAATGCCCTTGGTCCAAGTATGCATTCTATGTTAAGTCTAATAAATGCGGTTCAGTATTAATTAACAAGTTAATAATTCAGTGAGATCAAGTGAGCTGAATGCCTAGCTAGAGGCCGCTTCAGTTCAAGTGGAATTAATGATATTAATCCACAGCTTACTCTTGACTGAACCCGTAGGGTCACACAAATAGTACGTAAACGGATCAAGTATTTAATGGCATTAAATACTCCATCTATGAATATTCGGAACCGACGGATCTTGGTTTCAGTGGGAGCTAAGATCGTCACAGGCAAGAAATGAATACTCCGGAAACGATGATATTGCCGGAAACGGAAATATGGATCGTATCGGAAAATAAATATTATCCAAGTCGTAGATGTTGCCGGAAACGGAAACATGGTACGTATCGGAAAATATTATCGGAAATGGAAATATTGCCAGAATCGGAAATATTGCCGGAAACGGAAATATTGTCAGAATCGGAAATATTACCGGAATCGGAAAATAATTCCGGAAACGGAAATATTAAATATTTGTTCGAAACGGAAATTAATTCCGGAATCGGAAATATTAAATATTGTTCGTATCGGAAATGAATTCCGGAATCGGAAAATTTAATCGGAAGCGCATCGTACGAATAAGCATCGGACGAGGCCTGCCGGATGAGGCCCAGCACGAAGCCAGGCCATCGCCCAGCAAGCCAGCGCGCCGCACAAACAGCCACGCCAGGCCCAGCGCAAGGCCAGGCCCAGCAGGCTGCGCAGCGCGCACAGCGCGCACAGCACGCGCAGCGCGCAGCGCGCGCGGGCGCTGCGTGGGCTGCTGCTCGCGCGCACGCATGGGGCCATCGTGGCAGCCGTGCGTGTGTGTGCAAGTGTTTGTGTTCGTGCACGTTTCCTAAAACATGCAGAGTTCGGTTAATGATTAAATTCCTAATCTATTTGATAAATTAATTAAATTAGAGTTCTTGTAGGATTCTAGGTTTAATTAATTTGTATCTGAATAGGATTTCGATTCCTTTCCATACCCTATAAATATGAGGCTAGGGCTCACAATTTTAACAAGTTTCAAAGTATTCAAAGTGAGTTTTGAGAGAAAATAAAACACACATCTTGCTCATAAAAGTGCCGAAATTTCTAGTACCTTAAGGGCGATTCTAGTTGGTCAATCTTAAGGCGGATCCGGACGTGCTGTGGACTATCTACGGAGGGACGACACTTGGAGTCCTAAAGACTTTTTGTTCGGTTCGGGCGCAGCTAGGGAAGGCACGCAACAAAGAGTATGCATCTAAATTATGCTATATGATTATGTGTAAATAATATGTTGTCCTGGGTTAATGGTTGTTTCCGCATGATCTATGTAATGTCATATGTATCATAACCTAACAGTGGTATCACGAGCCCCTTATTATTTTCATAATCTAAATTGCATGAACATGGTTAAATATTACAAATTTGCAAGAATTAAAAGGGGTGATTAATTTTCGTAATTGTTAATTAATTGCAAATTGCGTTTATTTAATTATACGTACGCAGTTTTTCGGCAGTTTCTTCGTTACTCATCCAAATCGAGTGATTTTTGTGTCAATTCCGCATGTAAAAGGCATTCTAAAATTTTGACAAAAATAGTATTTTTCTGCCGAACCCAGAATTCTCAAATTCGAAGCCTAACTATGACTTTTCGAAGGTTTTAGTTTTTCGAATGCAAAATTTCGTAAATTTAAGATGTTAAATTAAATATTTGCGATTCTTGTTGATAAATCTTGAATTTTTGATTGACCTACTGCATATGTTTAACAAGTTTGAATGCCTAGTCTTGTTAATTATGCAATCTAATTTGTAATTATGATTAATTTGTTGAAAATTAGAATAATTTAGAATTAATTTGATTTTCATAATTAATTGTAATTTAATTAGAAACCTATGATTAAAAACCACCATAAAAATTGTAAATTTATGATAAAATTTTAAATTTTTATGACCTAGACTTGAATCCATAACAATCGGAAATCAATTGGATAATAAATTTTCGATTTTTCGCCCTAAAATTATGAAATTAATAATATTTATTAATTTGTCATTAATTTATAAATTTTAAATTTTTTATGCGATTCGTTCATATAACTTGCACGCACAAGCAATGGACGCTTCGTGTTACCCTTAAGGGGTGTTGTATAATGCGGGCATGCGACGACGAGCAAGGGAGCTCGTCGCCCGTGCGGCACGAATGCAATGAGCAAGGGCGTAGTGCACGAGCACAAGGCAGCAGCCCTGCCTTGTGTCGTGTGCCACGAGCAATGGACGAATGGGCATGGGCGAAGGGCGAGCAAAGGCAGTCGCGTGTGGGCAGCAAGCGAGCTGCGCCACAACGCGCGCTGCCTCGCACAAGAGCGCGCAGCCTCGCGCGCAGCGAGCGCAAGCTCGCGTGCCACGAGCGCTGCGCCCAGCATTGCTCGCGCGCACAACGAGCGAGGACTCGCGCGCACAGCCAGCATTGCTCGCGCGCACAGCGAGCGATGTCGCCGCCAAGCGAGCGATGTCGCGCGCCCAGCGAGCGATGGCTCGCGCGCCAGCGAGCTATGTCGCGCGCCCAGCGAGCGATGTCGCGCGCGCACTGCGAGCGATAGCTCGCGTGCGATGAGCGCTGGCGCGCGCAGGCGAGCACCAATGCGTGCGGAGGCTTGCGATGGGGATGCAGCAGCTATGCGACGAGCGCATGGGCTGCGCGCACATGGCCAGCAATGGCTGTGTGCGTGCGGCCCATGGGCGTGCAACGCGTAGGGTGTTTGCGTTACGATTAGATCGTTTTGAATGTTTAATTTGAAAATTTCAGTTCACGTAATTTAATTAATTTTAAAATTAATAATTTAAATTATTTTCTTGGATTTTAATTTTGAATATTGTAATTATAATAAATGTTATTTATTCTAATTATTTTACTAAAATTAAAATCATGAATTAATTTAAATACGACTGAAATTAAATTAAACTTTTTGGATTCAATTATAAATTATATGAGCTTTAAATTTTAATTAAATTTGTATGTTTCCGGTTAGACTAGAAATACATTTTTATGTTTAAAATTAGTAAAGCATATGAATTTATTGGTTTAAGTGGGAGCGCTTTTAGTCATAAACTCTTGATTAGGTCTACAAATCCTTAAGGTTAAAACAACTTGATTAGAATTAATAAGGACTGAATAATTGGTAGATTATTGGTGCCCTTGATTAATTGCTGCAAATGTTTACGTGATGCATAATGTGTTTTACTAACCAGCTATGTGGGCCATTCATGATAATGAATGGGTGAATGGTATATATTGTATATGTACTGTTTTGCAGGTTATGAAGTGACTAGTATGGCCCAAATAGGATAGAAAATATGGTCTGCGTACCATTAATTTGAATGTAATTGGTCTAAAGTACCAAAGTTATTTTTCAATTCAAATATGGTCTGCGAACCATCAAATAGTTGTAATTAGTTATAGCTTATCCTATTTGAAGAAAATGGTGCCTCCCACGGAGATTTTCAAGACGGACTTTGAAGTCAAAGCTTCAAGATGAAGTCGGGCCATACTAGATCACATTTATCTTATGCATGTTTTAAGTTATTTATTGTTTTAAATATGTCTTAAAATGCATGAGATCAAAAGCTTGATTATGTTGCATGATTAAGGATTTTAGTTCACTTAAAATCTAACCAACATAGTAAGAGCCTTAAGTTCCAAACTTAAAAATTGAGTTAAAAGGTGCCATGCCAAAATATACACTTGCTTGGATATCCTTTACATCAATCTAGTAATAGTTTTCGCTCAGCGAGGTGTTACTTATTGGTCCTAAAGGGGCAAGGTACACAAATAATTGTGAGTACATGTTAGTTTTGGTGAAACTCAACGATATAAGTAAGGAGTCCTTTTATGTCGTGGCAAAATCGATAGGTTTACCTAATAAGTTCTTAGACGTACCTATCAACCAAGAATAGTTTCTAGACTATTAGCAAAAGGCTTTTGCTTACCTAAGATGTTTTAGGATTAAGTCGACAAACTGTGCTTAGTTCTTCAATGATTTTAGGATCTTGGAATCATTTTATTCACACCTGCCGGAACAATAAAATCGAATAAAATGCTAATAACTTGTTTGAATTGCATGGTTGCTTTAATTTCAAGTTATTATTCATGATAAATGTTTAGACTTTGCATGCTTCAATGTATGTTTTAATTATTGTTTATAATTAAATATCTTGCACTGCAATAAATCCTTTTAGAAAGGTAACAGTAAATTTCCTCGATTGGTAGTGAATCCAAGAACGATTCACGGAAATGAGAGAAAGTGAGCAATTTAAAATGTACGTTTCTTATAGCGACTTTTATGGTTGTTTTCGAATATCAAAATCGAATGGCAAACCAATTGGTGCTTGTGAATTCAAAATACAATGTAGTTTTGAGATCATAAAGCATTGAGTTTATACGCTCAGCTTTACCAATGGTTAACAACCTAATATCTTTGTCCATTTAATTCTCGAATGAGTCTAGTCCCTAGACATTCGAATAGATCGATGCTTAGAGAACTTTAGAAGCTTCTGGTAAGATCATCTAGTTGAAACAAAATATTCAACATAAATTAAAATGGTAAGAACCTTGTTGGTGACATTGGACATGTCTAACAAAGTATAAAAGTCAACACTAAAGAATTCAATTCTTAAGACTATAAGAAAGGGTACAAGAAATAGGAAAACGAGGAACAAATGAAAGGAATTTACGATTCCGTTTCTACCTATAAGTTTATGTTTAAAGAGAAGTGACCTAGCAATCAAACTTCCTTGGTATCATATACCGCTTGAGGTTCTTACTTCGGTAATAACTCAAACAATGGAAGCTAGGATACACTAATGACCTACAAGTGGGAAATGAAGCATGGCAATGCTACATTAGTTGTAGGGTCATCTAGTTTGTTTTAAGTCCTTTCAAAGGCTGGAACTTAATGGCTATTTTGTTCCATAATCAACATACCTAAATTTCTGTTTTCAAACACAGAAAGACTCACATTCAAGAAAAACAAAAACAATGTTTGTTTGTTTATTTGAATGAAATGGTCAATTACAGGTTGAGTCAATATGCTTGATTAAAACAAACAACTCTTTAAAAACTTTACTAGGTTCAAATCAACCCTTGATTTGAGTTCCACTAATCTTTGGCATTGTTGCTTAGACCATATCAACAAGTTAACATTCAAAGCTCTATTTTGATGGACTTTTGAAAGTTGGTTGATTTCTAGATCAACTTAAGACAAGCTAGTCTTACTTGTTGAAAGTAACAAAGAATATGAACTATTGTTAGAACGCCTAGACAATAGAGTTCAAAGCTAAAGAAAGGTTTTATGACTTTATTATTTCACATGGATTTGAGTGAATATAGGTTTATTTACTCAAATGTGATATAAGTTGAATCTGTTTGGCTAGTTCAAAGATTCAGAAGTATAAAATCCACTTGGCAAGAAATCATAAAGATCTAGGTTAGATCATGTTGATGATTACTTGAGACCAAATATGATCATCAATGATTGTGTGTTGTAATTTCACAATCTAGGTCCATAAGATATGGCATATCTTAGTTGGAATAATCGAAGTCAATTAGTACTTGATTCGATCAATGATGAATCATAAAGACTTTTCCTATAATTTCTAAAACAAAATGCTCAACTACCACCAAACTAAACCAAATTCGTCAAAGCTATTGAAAAGTAATTTCAGAATATCTTTTCTAAAATATATCTAGAGAGTTGCTAAACTCAGTGGGAGCTTAGTGTTTGTTATTCGACAAACTAAGGCCCAAGTATAGATATATGTTTCATTGTGATTTATTCAAATGAGACACAAGGGTATTGTTTCTACCACGAATTTTTGAGAACATAATGTTTGTTTGCTCGAAATAATGTCCTTTTGGAGATTCGTTTCCAAAATGACAAGTGGGAGAAAATAGACCTCGAAAGTTTTCGAGGCGAACAACAAACATAAACGGACATTCCGGAGGCTTTTCGAAGTGCTTCAGAAAATCCGAACTTATTCTTTAAGGACTTTAGAAGTGGCTTTAAAGAATAGACATCTCTTAGAAGACTTTACAAGTGCTTCAAGGAGAACAGAATATTCAAAGGACTTTCAAGTGGCTATTGATATTCTATTGTTTGATGTTCTATACCCAAGTAGGCATAGAGTTCAAGTCACTGAAACTATGAGATTCTTCTATTAGATAGTAAGAAACATAGAGTTCAGGTCAATGAAACTATGAGATTCTTCTATTAGATAGTGAAGAAACCTACAACTTGCAGTCAAACTATTATCATGTAGATTAATGAGTTTGTGACTTGTAAGAAAGCTATGACGAAACCCAGATTCCCTAAAATGGTTAGAGGCCATATATAGACTCAAATGTTTTAAATGGTTAGAGGCCATAAAACATACTCAATGTTTTGATGACAAAATTGAAATTTTGTTGATTTGCAAGAATAGTTTCACACCTATTGGTTGCAAGTTTGTTTTAAGGATAAAAACCATCAAACATGGAATTGTGTTCACACACAAAGCTAGATTAGTTGCTAAAGGTTACAAGCAAATTCATGGCATGGATTGTGTTGAAACCTCATGCAAAATCGTAATGCTTAAGTCTATAATTCAAGCAATGATTGCATATTGGTACATATGGCAATTGGATGACAAAACGTATTCCTCAATCAAATGTTGGAATAAACTATGTACATGGTATGTCATAGGATTTGTGGATCCAAATAAATGCTTGAAAAGGAAAGCTAGCTTATGAAATCTAAGTACAGATTTAAGCAAGCAATTGGGAATTAGAACTGTATTTTAGTGAAGCTAATAAGTATTTTAGTTTCATAAAATATACATGATTCTTATAGATATATAAGAAGTTTAGTGGGAGTACTAAAAACTTAATTGGTCCTATGTGTATCACACACATATCTCTCTATTGTGAAATAACATTCAAATGCTAATGACTTAGATTTGAAATTATTCATCAATGATGGACCATGGCGAAACTTAGTACATACTGGGTATTAAGATCTATTTACAAAGATCTTATGATATTGTTTTGGATTAAGTAATGGCATTTACTAAATCAAACACGAAAGTCTCCATTGGAGATATTCGACCCATGTGAATAAATCTAAGTAAAGGATGTTTGAACTATGTATAAGCATTTACTAAGTTAAACATCAAAGGATCTAAAAAGATTCTTAACCTATATTATATGTCAAAGAATTTAGCTGAATTTAGTATCTACTGAAACTAGATAAGCTAAAGTTACATGAATAGAATTCAATTGGGAATTATTCTGCAAAAGAATTTATCATGTATGATATAATATGAGGATCGCCAAAAACGTATCGTATGACTTTAGGCATGACGAACATATACCAATCTCTATTGATCTAAGTGAAGATCAACTAGATTGAGATCAAGAATACTTATGGTACTTGAAAAGGTACATAGGAATAGTTCTTGATTCAAGGAAATAAAGATATGCTAAATATTGATGCTACACGCATAAACACTGGCAAAGGATCAAGCAAGACCCTTTGGAGTTAACCATTGATAAGGACGAGCTATAGAGCATCGTGTTTTGAAATGGCAACATGGATTGGAGACCATGAGTTGTTGCGTGGGAAATTAAAATAATAATTTCTATGTTCTAAGATATAGTTGGAGAATCTTCCACATATCTATGAACTGCTTGGATAAGTAAATCCAAACAAAGCATCACTAGCAACCTATACAGTTGAAGTAAAAGTAATTATTGCCTAAGAAGCAATAAAACAGGGTTGTTTAAAGTTCTTCACTGAACTTGGGTAGATCACCTATCTGCTGGCTTGATGGTTCTTCATTGAAAAATGCGTAGAACCACTCTTGAAGCAAGAAAAACGTCTGCTAACTTGATGGTTCTTCATTGCAAAATGAGTAAAACCACCATCGAAGTAAGAAAGACTAGATCACATAATAAACAAACTCGAAAAGATCTTATCATCATATCTCGAAGAACATTCGATGAAAAGGATATTAAGATTGGCAAAGCATGATAACTAAACCTATGCAACAAGTGAGAAGCAACACTCACGTTGTAGCACTGGAAATCAAGCATAGCTTTGAATTCCATGAATTGTTTTAGAAGATGGGTTTGAGGCCCATGGTTTAAAACATTGGGGTTGAACATTTATCATATATGAAATGTATTTTCATATTCCATTTAATCTTGGTTTAGTATTAAATGATGAGTCCCTTCAAATTTGACGATATATTCAAGATAGACTGTCAGGACCAGTCCTGTGACTAAGAAATGTCTATCAAGTGAACTTGAATGTCAAAGGTTGAAAATGGTCCCTATTCGGAGTTTTCTATAAAATTGGACGCATAGAAAACGTTAGACGATTAGAATGCAAGATGACTAGTAGTTCTGTTTCTTGAACTATGTGGACATGGCAATGTCATAATCATTTGCATAGATACTTACTTTGGGAAGACTAGTATCGGACAAGACCTATGAAACTTTACTGTAAGAGATGAAAATCTGTCATAAGTAAATTTCATTAAATTATTAGACACTAAATCCTCAATACCTGAGTGATTTGAGATTACTTGTTTGAGAACTGGTTGCTTTGACGTTGACCAACCGTCGCACCGTAAAAGGAGGCTATAAAGGCAACGCTCAGGTAATCACCTATCAAACGAAGTCTAATCTCAAGATCGCAAGATTGGGATTGTCCTCCCATAAATCGGGATGAGATGCTTAAAAGTTGTACAAGGCCACTCGGAGAGCTAGAAACTGTGAAATGCATGGCCGTGCTCGGATGAATCATAGGCTATGATTATCTGTTTATTTGATCAGTTGAACTCTGAAACCGAGGAACACCTCTGGACATAATAAGGATGACAACTCTTACCTTATGTTCAAGAGCAAGCATCGAGCGACAAAGGAATTAGGAAATGCACACTTGTCCCTAAGGACAAGTGGGAGACTGAAGGAAATATGCCCTTGGTCCAAGTATGCATTCTATGTTAAGTCTAATAAATGCGGTTCAGTATTAATTAACAAGTTAATAATTCAGTGAGATCAAGTGAGCTGAATGCCTAGCTAGAGGCCGCTTCAGTTCAAGTGGAATTAATGATATTAATCCACAGCTTACTCTTGACTGAACCCGTAGGGTCACACAAATAGTACGTAAACGGATCAAGTATTTAATGGCATTAAATACTCCATCTATGAATATTCGGAACCGACGGATCTTGGTTTCAGTGGGAGCTAAGATCGTCACAGGCAAGAAATGAATACTCCGGAAACGATGATATTGCCGGAAACGGAAATATGGATCGTATCGGAAATATAAATATTATCCAAGTCGTAGATGTTGCCGGAAACGGAAACATGGTACGTATCGGAAAATATTATCGGAAATGGAAATATTGCCAGAATCGGAAATATTGCCGGAAACGGAAATATTGTCAGAATCGGAAATATTACCGGAATCGGAAAATAATTCCGGAAACGGAAATATTAAATATTTGTTCGAAACGGAAATTAATTCCGGAATCGGAAATATTAAATATTGTTCGTATCGGAATGAATTCCGGAATCGGAAATTTAATCGGAAGCGCATCGTACGAATAAGCATCGGACGAGGCCTGCCCGAGCCCGGAAGCCAGGCCATCGCCCAGCAAGCCAAGCGCGCCGCACAAACAGCCACGCCAGGCCCAGCGCAAGGCCAGCCCACAGCTGCGCAGCGCCCGCAGCGCGCACCGCACGCGAACGCGCAGCGCGCAGCACGCAGCGCGCCCAGCGCGCGCGGGCGCTGCGTGGGCTCTGCTCGCGCGCACGCATGGGGCCCATCGTGGCAGCCGTGCGTGTGTGTGCAAGTGTTTGTGTCGTGCACGTTTCCTAAAACATGCAGAGTTCGTTAATGATTAAATTCCTAATTCTATTTGATAAATTAATTAATAAGTTCTTGTAGGATTCTAGGTTAATTAATTTGTATCTGAATAGGATTTCGATTCCCTTCCATACCCCTATAAATATGAGGCTAGGCTCACAATTTATAACAAGTTTCAAGTATTCAAAAGTGAGTTTTTGAGAGAAAAAAATCAACCACATCTTGCTCAAAAGTGCCGAAATTTCTAGTACCTTAGGGCGATTCTAGTTGGTCAATCTTAAGGGGGATCCGGACGTGCTGTGGACTATCTACGGAGGGACGACACTTGGAGTCCTAAAGACTTGTTCTTGTTCGGTTCGGCGCAGCTATGGAGGGCACGCAACAAAGAGTATGCATCTAAATTATGCTATATGATTATGTGTAAATAATATGTTTCCTGGGTTAATGGTTGTTTCCGCATGATTTATGTAATGTCATATGTATCATAACCTAACAGTGCCCTTGCTTACCTTTCTTGGGTCATGCCTTGCTTGCTTGGGCCATTGTATTGCCCTTGCTTGGCTTTCTTGGGTCATGCCTGCCTTGCTTGGGTCATGTCGTGCCCTTGCTTGCCTTTCTTGGGGCATGCCTTCCTTGTTTGTTAGGCCATGTCGTGCCCTTGTTTG